>NC_057812.1:13944017-13948530 GCF_018294505.1 Triticum aestivum | reverse complement strand
GCCGCCACCGCGCCGCCTCGGCGTCCGCGCCGCTCGCCGCCTCCCCCCACGCCGGATCCGGCCCGGCTCATGTCTTCTCCACCACTCCGGCGAGCTCCTAGTTTCCCCGGCAATCCTCGAAGTTCGTGCATGAACAGTAACTCCGGCGAGATCCAGATCTGAAAATATCTCCGCGGGTTGACTTTTTCCCTCCGAACCCTAATTTTTATGCAATAATCATCATGTCATAACTCCGCATCCGTAGCTCCGATTTGGGCATATAGCATATCAAAATGTTCGTCTCAGAGAGTACATCATTTCATTCCTTTGCATAATTTTCATTAGAATTCATCTTGATGCCCGAAATGCTGTTAGAAGAGGGCTTCATGAGTTAATTGTCAGATTGCTACTTCATCTTAGACTTTTGTCATTTTTGCCATGATTGTTGTGTGCATGATATGACCTGATGCTCTATATATGTTTTGTTAAGGGTTTTGTCCTCTTTCCAGAGATGCAACCCATGTATTTTGGTGATGTGTGTGGTGACTAGTGCAAGCTTGCAAAGTGAGGCACCCTGTAACTCTGTTTTCAGTGACTTAATATTTTCATTAAGTCCTGGGATTGTTTAATTCATGATGTCATATGTTCATGATGTTTCCTAGTGATCCGTGCCTCTTTTGAGGATGATCAGTAAAGGAGTTTTGTTAATATTGTGATGCTCTATCCATACATGCCTTTGTTTGCAATTATGGAGTACCCTAGCTTGAGTCAATCGAGCTCTACTTTTGCTTCGTTGTGAATCTGGGCAGATTGTCAACTCGTTTACAATTTTGCCGGTGATGTTGTAGTTGATCTGTGCATGCTATGCCATTGTTCTTGCCATGTATAGCTTGCATTTTGTGCCTTCTTAACAGATGTATGCTTTCCTTGCCATGACTTGCCCCGTAGTGAGTGCATCGAGCTCGTTAACATGCCTATGTGAGTTATGTTTCAGCATGTGTCACTTTTCACTAAGTCTGAAAACTGGTTATGTTTTAGCTATGTTCGTGTGCTTGTTAGTATATTTTGTGATCCCTTTTGGCTCAAGGTCACTAAGGGACTTTTGTTAAGCTTGTTGAGTAGCTCCATGCCATGTTCTTCTTTGTCATAATCAGGTCCTGTAGCATGTTGTTTTGTTGCTCCGAAGAGGGCTATATGATCTAAAATTTCAGACAAGTGTTAATTTCACTAAGTCTGAGATCTGTTTTCCATTTGCGTTTTTGCCATGCTTGTTTGAACCTGTTAATGGATGAATTGGCCGTACATCAGTGCTAGACTTTTGTTAAGCATCTTGAATGCTTCCCTGCCATGTATTTGTTTGCCATGTTTGAGTGCTGTAGCATGTTCATTTCATTGCATTTAGATGCCTACTTGCTGTAAATCGCAGACCGGTGTCATATTTGAATCGCTTGCCATTTCCAAACCGTAACTCCGATTCCGGCGTTCTTTATATTGTTTTCAAGCGATTTCATCTCATCTTTCCAGTGACACACTTGGATTTCCATGTTGAGGCCAGATTCATGCATTTCTTGTCATATCTTGCATTTTGCATCCCGCATAGCATACCATCATTGCATCTTATTGTTTGAGCTTACACGTGGTTGATTGTATTCTTGTTGCTTGTTTGTCTTGTTTGGGTACAGCCGGGAGACAAGTTTGCTAACGAGGAGCCCGTTGAGTTTGCTTTTGAGGATCCAGTCAACTCTGACAGCTTTGCAGGCAAGATGATCATACCCTCGAAATTACTACTATCTTTGCTATGCTAGTTTGCTCGCTCTTTGCTATGCCAATGCTATGATGTCTACCTTTTGCTTGTCAGCCTCCCAATTGCCATGTCAAACCTCTAACCCACCATGTCCTAGCAAAACATTGATTGGCTATGTTACCTCTTTGCTCAGCCCCTCTTATAGCGTTGCTAGTTGCAGGTGAAGATTGGAGGCCGTTCCTTGTTGGAACATTTATTTACTTGTTCGGATATCATTATATTGCTATGTTATCTTAATGCATCTATATACTTGGCAAAGGGTGGAAGGCTCGGCCTCTCGCTTGGTGTTTTGTTCCACTCTTGCCGCCCTAGTTTCCGTCATATCGGTGTTATGTTCCCGGATTTTTGTGTTTCTTACACCGTTGGGTTATAATGGGAACCCCTTGATAGTTCGCCTTGATTAAAGCTTTTCCAGCAATGCCCAACCTTGGTTTTACCATTTTCCACCTAGCCTCTTTTTCCCTTGGGTTTCCGGAGCCCGAAGGTCATCTTATTTAAACCCCCCCCGGGCTAGTGCTCCTCTGAGTGTTGGTCCAAACAGAGCCACTTGCAGCGCCACCTCGGGGCAACTCGAGAGTTGGTTTTAGTTGTACGTAGTGTTCATCTGAGTGTGCCCTGAGAAAGAGATATGTGCAGCTCCTATCGGGATTTATCGGCACATTCAGGCGGTGTTGCTGGTCTTGTTTTAACCTGTCGAAATGTCTTGTTGTACCGGGATACCGAGTCTGATCGGAATGTCTCGGGTGGAGGTCTATCCCTTCGTTGACCGTGAGAGCTTGTCATGGGCTAAATTGGGACTCCCCTGCAGGGATTGAACTTTCGAAAGCCGTGCCCGCGGTTATGGGCAGATGGGAATTTGTTAATGTCCGGTTGTATATAACTTAAACATAAACTTAATTAAAATGAATCAACCGAGTGTGTAACCGTGATGGCCTCTTCTCGGCGGAGTCCGGGAAGTGGACACGGTGTTGGAGTAATGTTTGCCGCAGGTTTGCCCTCTTTAGTTATGCGTTCGCGCTTTGCCTTCTCTTCTCACTCTCATTTGCGCCTAAGTTAGCCACCATACATGCTAGTCGCTTGCTGCAGCTCCACATATATTTGCCTTACCCCTTCCTATAAGCTTAAATAGTTTTGATCGCGAGGGTGCGAGATTGCTGAGTCCCTGTGGCTCACAGATTCCTATTACACCAGATGCAGGTCCAGGTGATTCCGCTCCAGGTGACGCGTACGAGCTCAAGTGGGAGTTCGACGAGGACTCTCAGCGTTACTATGTCTCTTTTCCTGATGATCAGTAGTGGCGCCCAGTTGGGGGTGATTGGGACCGTGTCGCATGTTGTGTTTTCTTCTATTTTGGCGCCGTAGTCGGGCCATGAGTGTTTGGATGATGTATGTTATTTATGTACTTTGATTGACGTGGCGAGTGTAAGCCAACTATGTATCTCCCCTTTTATTCTTTATATTACATGGAATGTTGTGATGATTGCCTAACTTGCGACATTGCTTTCAATGCGGTTATGTCTCTAAGTCGTGCCTTGACACGTGGGAGCTATAGCCGCATCGAGGGTGTTACATGTTTGGACTAGAACAGGTACGTGTGGTTTAAGATGCCATACTATTTTTTATACCATGGTTTTTCTGCTGTATATACCTAAAAAAACTGAATTAGAATCAGCTATCATGCATGCATAATTATTACCAAAACTATAGCAAAACTACACTATAGCCAAACACTTAGGTGGTTTTCACAGAACTAAGAAAAACAATGGTATATACAGTGCATGTATCAGCCACTCATGCATACATGTATTTACGCAGTACTTAGTGCACTAACTTAATGAGTGGCACATGCAGCACGCTCTCAATCAACTAACAAACTCTAACTATACACTCTACTGATCTAGGACAAAAAATTCTACAATCAAGGTTATACATGAGAAAGCACATGAAACATGCAAGTAAGTCCAAATCTGTGTTCACCAACTTGGGGGCGTCGGCGTTACGTGGCAACGGGGGCGACGGCGTCGGCCGCAGATGGCGTCGGGGCAGATCGTGTTGGGGCAGTCGCTCTGTGGTGCGTCGGCGTGAGCTGGCGTCGGTGGCAGATGGCGTCAGGGCCGTCGCGGGCGTCAGGGCGTCGGCGTGACGTGGCGTCGGGGGCGGCGGCGGCCGCAGATGGCGTCGGGAGAGGCGATCGTGGAGGCGGCGTGGAGGCCTGGAGGCGGCGTGGACTGGAGATCGTGGAGGCGTGGAGGCGGCTTTGACCCCTGATGGATATGCATGTACGCGGGCTTATCCATTTATTTTTTTTCTACGAGCCCATTCATTAGTTTGTTCCCAATCATTAGTTGCGTCTGTTTTTTAAAACAACCATTATCGAAAATACATTGATTGATAGGTAATTTTTTTTTACTCCGCCAAATGGCACGAAACTTTTTCCACACGTTGGCATCACCCTCGACAGCACCCACGCCAGTTTGCATATTTTTCCGACGCTCGATGCATTTCCTAGGATTTTCCCCGTGAAAATGCCGTAAAACACTGGCCGGACGTGACACAACGTTCGTTTTGTGTCCGTTTTCGTTCCAACCTTGCGTGGGGCCCTACGTAGGCCGTGCCCGCATGTCCGCCCACTTTGGTGCAATTGTATGCATGCGATCACGTACCACCAGTGCAACGAGCTTCTTTTCGGTCTACCGGAGTGGGGGTTCCCGACTACTTTTTTTTTACTCC
>NC_057812.1:13940003-13942661 GCF_018294505.1 Triticum aestivum | reverse complement strand
CTCGATGCATTTCCTAGGATTTTCCCCGTGTTAATGCCGTAAAACACTGGCCGGACGTGACGCAACGTTCGTTTTGTGTCCGTTTTCGTTCCAACCTTGCGTGGGGCCCTACGTAGGCCGTGCCCGCATGTCCGCCCACTTTGGTGCAATTGCATGCATGCGATCACGTACCCCTAGTGCAACAAGCTTCTTTACGGTCTACCGGAGGGGGGTTCCCGACTACTTTTTTTTTACTCCGCCAAATGGCACGAAACTTTTTCCGCACGTTGGCATCACCCTCGACAGCACCCACGTACCCCTAGGGCAACGAGCACCGAACTTTGGTGCAATAGTCTGCAGTTTCAAAATTCTGTTTATTTTGTTTGCTGCGTTTCATGATGATGATGCCATTGTATGTGTTATACTACCTGGGTTGACCGACGTGGTGAAAAAATGCACCCGTTCGTGTTATTATCCCATGCCATGTTTTTCCCGTGTTATTGTCTCATGCATGTTTTTCATATACACGCCGCCACAAACCCGCGCATGACAGCAGATCCAATCCACAGAATCGCACCTACCTCGCATCCCAGCCAACCAGCGTCTCCCTCGGATCCCGCCGCCACGGACCCACCGAATCCCACCTACCTCGGATCCCAACTGGCCAACCAGCGCCTCCGTAGGATCCCGCCACCACGCACCCCGCACCCAGCGACTTTGACCCGCCCCACCGCATCCTCCTCGATCTCCCCGCCCAATGCACGCCTCCAACACGCCCACACAAAATATTTGCCCCCCGCGGGCGAGGGGAAGGGGCGTGGGCCGTGGGAGAGGGCGAGTGGCGCCTTGCCTCTATGGGCCGAACTGGGCTGGCCGGTGACAGCGCAGAAAACGGCCTCGTGAGCCCTGCGGCGGCCGCGTGCACTGAGGGGCGAGTTGCAACGCCATATTTAGTCCCACCTCGGAAGCGGGGAGGCACGAGGAGCGACATAAATAGATGCCTCCGCTCCCCATTTCGAACTCCTCTAATCTAACTCCTCAGTGCCTCGTTGGACCCCGTTTCTGGTCCCGTTAGTGGGCTCAATCAGCCGCGCGAGTCACCTTCGGGCTTGATTTGGGTAGCTTCTGGAAGCTACTATGGGCTCAGCATCGGTGGTTGGGTGTTTTTTTTATGTTGCTTAATTTTTTTGCCGGAATTTTATGTGTTTACTTCACCTTTTTACAATATCAATGGAAATAAAAACAATATCAATAACTGATACATTATGCAACCATTCCATTACTCGTGAAAGCAACATAATTTCATTCATATTTAGGATATTTTACATTCAAACGAAATTTTACATGAAAAAAGATTAACACTAAAACAAATCTAACTACTCCTCCTCGCTACTCAGAAGATCAACCACTACCGTCTGCCCGCCGTCTTCACCGCCGTCTTCACCGCCGTCTGAGTCATCGGAACTGCCCGAGTATCCGAAAAATTCTTCCGCGGTAGATGACTGTTGCGCTAGTGTATCGGTCGACTCCCTGACCGCCTGCCAGTATCCCGGCTCGTCTGCCGGGTCCCTCGGGTCAACAACATCCTCCGGCGGCATCCAACCGGTCTCCGACGTGGAGTTCCGGATCGCGCGGATCAAACCCGGCGACTCCAACAGGTCGCCCTCTTCTTGCATCGCCGCCAGTTCCGGCGGGATGTGAAACTCAGGGGCGGCCGCTGGAGCGGCGGGAGCGGCCGGAGCGCCTGCGCGAGCGCGCCGCACGGCACGGGCCTGCACAACCGGGGCGGCGGGTGGCGCGAGGTGCGCGTTTGGAGCGTCCGCGCGGATGCCTCGAGACTTGTAGAAGCTAACGACGGTGTCGAAGTCGCGGCCTTGCCAAAAGTTGAGGCGACCTTCGGGGTTCCACGGACCGGGTTGTGCCGGCCCAGGCGTGGCATAGCCATCGCTCATCACGTGCCAGCCGTGTGCTAGGTGACACGACGGCGGCACGGGGATGCCGTGCCGGTAGATATCCACGGTCTGCGGCCCGGTGAGGCTAGAGGGCCACAGACCGCCCGGCGCGGCGCCGCGTCGACCACCGCTGCCGATGCGTCCACCACCACTACCGCCGCGTCCACCGTCGCCAACCGCCCGGCGACTGCTCCCTGTTGGGGAACGTAGTAATTTCAAAAAATTTCCTACGCACACGCAAGATCATGGTGATGCAAAGCAACGAGAGGGGAGAGTGTTGTCTACGTACCAACGCAGACCGACTGCGGAAGCGATCACACAACGTAGAGGAAGTAGTCGTACGTTTTCCCGATCCGACCGATCCAAGCACCGTTACTCTGGCACCTCCGAGTTCTTAGCACACATACAGCTCGATGACGATCCCCGGGCTCCGATCCAGCAAAGCGTCGGGGAAGAGTTCCGTCAGCACGACGGCGTGGTGACGATCTTGATGTTCTACTGTCGCAGGGCTTCGCCTAAGCACCTCTACAATATGATCGAGGTGGAATATGGTGGAAGGGGGCACCGCACACGGCTATGGAACAATCACGGGGATCAATTGTGTGTCTAGAGGTGCCCCCTGCCCCTGTATATAAAGGAGCAAGGGGGGAGAGGTGCGGCCAGCCTTGGGGCGCGCCAGGAGGAGTCCTACTCCCTCTGGGAGTAGGATTCGCCCCCAATCCTAGTT
>NC_057812.1:12818099-12821096 GCF_018294505.1 Triticum aestivum | reverse complement strand
AAGACGAGGAGGAAGAGGAGGAGGTCGTGCCACCGCGCTCGGAAAGGCGGTCGAAGCTCGTCCACGACCCTTCGACTGAACGTGGCAAGGGGGTTGCGACGCAGTCGACCAAGCGCCCTAGGACCACTTCTCCAGCGCCGACTGAAAAGGCGCCGAAGCAGCCTAGGGGGGCTCCGCCAAAGCCGACCAAGCTCCTGCCGAAGATGAAGGTGTCCATCCCCACCATATCAGGGTAATTGTGCTGCTCATATTTTCTTATTCTGTGCGAACTTTATCTCTGGTCGACGCTGAAGTTAGTCGACTGATCCTTTGGAGTTGCAGTGCTGCTACTTCTGAGACCTCGGCCCGGGCTGATGACCACGAGATGGAGGATGCAGCAACTTCGAATCCAGGTACTGTGTTCTTAACACCGTTCTTAGTCGACTGACTCGCGATCTCTGATCCTGATCCTTCTCCGTAGCTCCACCCAACATTGTTATCAATCTCCCTGACGACGACGAGGATGAAGAACCACTGACACGCAGGAGGAGTCGGAAAGCGTCCGCCAGTAAGGTACCTCAGGATGTGACGGCGTCTGAGATTCTGACTGTGGAGGAAGGGAACACCACTCGACACACGGTGTCCTTCGCAAATCCACTGACGAGTGCTCAGCAGCCCTCCCTCTTTACGACGCACCACGTCCCAGAGGACCAAGCTGGCGCAGCGAAGGAGGCAATACGCCAGGCGGGACTCATGATGGAGCAGCTGAAGACCATCCGGGACGCGAGCCAGGCAGCTTATGACGCCAGTTCTGCCCTCCAAAGCAATGTCCAGGTCAGTCGACCGCTGTTTGTTCTGTTGGATATGCTACCAAAAACTTTTCTTTTCCGGAATTTATATTAGTCACCCACTGGGTGTGTCGAATAAACTCCGTGTTAGCGGGGGCACGCTGAGTGCACCCACTGGGTGTAGTCCCCAAGGCTAAGGTCGACTGCTGGCAGTCGGCCTTAGGCTTTATGATGTCAATCTTTCTGTCAGTCGACTGGTCGACTGGACTTCACAAACCGGTGGGGGCACGCTGAGTGCACCCACTGGGTGTAGTCCCCAAGGCTAAGGTCGACTGCTGGCAGTCGGCTTTAGGCTTTATGACGTCAATTTTTCTTTCAGTCGACTATGTCGACTGGATTTCACAAACCGGTGGGGGCACGCTGAGTGCACCCACTGGGTGTAGTCCCCGAGACTACGGTCGAATGCTTGTATTTGGCTGTAGTCTTAGAAACGCGTGTTTATCCCTTTTTCACTCGGAAGTGAATTATATTTGACATTTAGTCGATTGGTTCTTCACAGAACTCCTGTGATCTTGTGGCTCGCTACTCAGAGCTGGAACAAAAACATACTCAAGTCGAGCTGAGCTTGAAGCTGGTTCAGGAGAAGCTGACAAAGGCAAAGGAGGAGACCGAAGGTATGTTTGGTGAGACCCTGACGACTGCTTTTCCCTTTGCTTGTTTCAGCATCTGATCTTGCTGTAACTTGCAGGTAAGGTAAGGGAGGCCCAGCAGAAGAAAGACCTTGAGCTAGCTGAGAAGATCAAGCTTGCTGACGAGAAGTTAGCTTCAGTCACCGAGCTCGAACAAGACAATACCAATCTGAAAGCTGCTCTTGGGATTGCCAACAAGGAGGTCAGTCGACTGAAAACTGACAAAGCTGCCCTGACCGACCAAGTCAGCAAATTGACTGAGAAGAAAACTGAACTGGAGGCCTTCCTGAGTGGCCTTGCCAAGAAGTTGTTCCTTATGCTTGAAGGTAGACCTCCATGTTTGGCAAATATTTCCAATTGTGGCTTTTTCCATTCGACTATCTCCTTGACTTAGTGATCACCCTTGCAGAATTTTGTCAAAACTTTGAAGAAGAAACCAGCCGACTGGAGCCAAACCTTGACCCCGTCAATTCTCCGGTGAACGACGAAGTTGCCATGGATGTTTTCCGACTGGAGTCTCGTGTTGCAGCTGTCGTGGACTATCTCGCAAGGCTGAAGGCCGCCACATCTTGCATCGACTCGACGCTCTGGCCTGAGGAGACACTTCCGAATGACCTTGAGTCGCTGATGGCCCGCTTGAACACGATCCCTGGTCGAGTGCAGGAATGGAAGAAGTCCTCGGCTCGGTGTGGTGCAGATGTCGCTCTGTGTCTGGCCCGAGTCCACTTCAAAGATGCGCGAGAAGAGAAGCTGGCGGCCCTTCGGGTGGCCAATACCAAGAAGCACGACTTCAGATCCTTTATGGAAACTTTCCTTGCAGCTGCCACTCGGATCGCCGACGGGATTGACCTTGATGAATTTGTTGCACCTTCCAGCCCTCCACAGGAGGGGTAAAAAACTTCTTCTGGCTCGACGCTTTAAATTTGCCTCGGTATGCCGAGTGAAATTGTAACCGACAAACCTTAACAGGCTTGACGCCTGAGCACTTTCGGTTCCTTTAGATGTCGATTCAAACTTGGATTTGGTGCTTGAATACGATTGCCTTCGGCTCGGAATGTCTTTTGCAGGTTCAAAGCAAGGTGCCTGTGCTGCAATCGACTTATTCTTTAGTCCACTTAGACGAGCACTGGGCTGCAGCTAAGCCCTCCGAATGAGAGGGTTGCTCTCCACTTGGCAGGATTTTTATACCTTAGGCGAGCGCTTGGACTGCAGCTAAGCCCCCGAGTGAGAGGGTTGCTCTTCACTCGGTAGGATTTTTGTAACTTAGGCGAGCACAGGGCTGCAGCTAAGCCCCCGAGTGAGAGGGTTGCTCTTCACTCGGTAGGATTTTCACAACTTAGGCGAGTGCTTGGACTGCAGCTAAGCCCCCGAGTGAGAGGGTTGCTCTTCACTCGGTAGGATTTTTATAACTTAGGCGAGCACGAGGCTGCAGCTAAGCCTCCGAGTGGAAGGCTGGCTTACCACTCGGTAGGATTTTGATAACTTAGGCGAGCACGAGGCTGCAGCTAAGCCTCCGAGTGAGAGGATTGCTCTTCACTCGG
>NC_057812.1:12778496-12817879 GCF_018294505.1 Triticum aestivum | reverse complement strand
CGCAACTAAGCCTCCGAGTGGGAGCCTGGCTCACCACTCGGTAGGATTTTTACAACTTAGGCGAGTGCTTGGACTGCAGCTAAGCCCCCGAGTGAGAGGGTTGCTCTTCACTCGGTAGGATTTTTATAACTTAGGCGAGTGCTTGGACTGCAGCTAAGCCCCCGAGTGAGAGGCTTGCTCTTCACTCGGTAGGATTTTTATAACTTAGGCGAGCACGAGGCTGCAGCTAAGCCTCTGAGTGGAAGGCTGGCTTACCACTCGGTAGGATTTTGATAACTTAGACGAGCACATGGCTGCAGCTAAGCCCCCGAGTGAGAGGATTGCTCTTCACTCGGCAGGATTTTGATAACTTAGGCGAAACGGATTCGCAGCTAAGCCTCTGAGTGGGAGTCTGGCTCACCACTCGGTAGGATTTTTACAAACTTAGGCGAAAAGGATTCGCAACTAAGTCACCCACTGAGGGGAATTTTATTGGAAAATAAAAAGTGACAGATATTGTGGAGGAACTATGACACTATTATTTTGAGGTCCATGAACTACAAAAGTACTTCATTGCAACTCATCCGAGTGATAAAACTTAAGTGTAAAATGGGCGGAGTAGCTCCGCGTTCCAAGCTCGGGGCTCGTCGATATTATGCTCGACGTTGTAAAGACGGTACGCCCCGTTGTGGAGAACCTTGGTGACGATGAAGGGGCCTTCCCAAGAAGGAGCAAGCTTGTGTGGTTTGTGCTGATCCACTCGGAGAACCAAATCCCCTTCCTGGAAGGCTCGACCTCTCACATTTCGGGCGTGGAAACGGCGCAGAACTTGTTGGTAGATGGTCGATCGGATCAGAGCCATCTCCCTTTCTTCCTCTAAAAGGTCGACTGCGTCCTGCCGCGCTTGTTCAGCTTCTGCTTCGTTGTAGATTTCAACTCGAGGAGCATTGTGGAGAAGATCACTCGGCAAGACTGCTTCAGCTCCATAGACCAAGAAGAATGGAGTTCTTCCGGTCGACCGATTAGGCGTGGTCCGCAGTCCCTAGAGTACAGATGGAAGTTCGTCGACCCAAGCTCCAGCCGCGTGTTTGAGATCACGCATCAGTCGAGGCTTCAGTCCCTTGAGAATCAGTCCATTAGCTCGCTCTGCTTGTCCATTCGACTGTGGATGGGCGACTGATGCGTAGTCGACCCGTGTGCCCTGGGAGTCGCAGAAAGCTCTGAATTCCTCTGAGTCAAAGTTCGACCCATTATCCGTAATGATGCTGTGCGGGACTCCATATCTGAATATTAGTTCCCTGATGAAGCTAACAGCAGTACCGGTGTCAAGGCTCTTGATTGGTTTAGCCTCGATCCACTTGGTGAACTTGTCGACTGCCACCAGTACATGCGTGAAGCCACTTCGTCCTGTTCTCAAAGGACCGATCATGTCCAGCCCCCAAACTGCAAAAGGCCAGACGAGTGGGATGGTCTTCAAAGCTGACGCAGGCTTGTGCGACATATTCGAGTAGAACTGACATCCCTCGCACTTATCTACTATCTCTTTTGCCATCTCATTCGCCTTGGGCCAGTAAAATCCGGCTCGGTATGCTTTGGCCACGATGGTCCGAGAGGACGCATGATGACCACAGGTCCCCGAGTGAATATCATTGAGGATGAGTCGACCTTCTTCTGGTGTTATGCACTTCTGACCGACTCCAGTCGTGCTTTCTCTGTATAATTGTCCTTTGATTACGGTAAAGGCCTTAGATCGACGGACGATCTGTCGAGCCTCTTCCTCATCCTCCGGAAGCTCTTTCCTCAAGATATATGCGACATACGGAATCGTCCAGTCGGGAATGACCACCAAAACCTCCATGATCAAGTCGACCACCGCTGGGACTTCAACTTCAGTCGGATCTGTGGCGCTCTTGGGCTGCGGAGTTTCTTCGGTGAAAGGATCTTCTTTGACTGACGGAGTGTGTATATGCTCCAAGAACACACCACTCGGAATGGCTTCTCTCTTGGAACCTATCTTTGCTAGATCATCAGCTGCTTGATTTTTCAGTCGGGGTATATGATGGAGCTCCAACCCCTCGAACTTCTTCTCCAGCTTCCTCACTGCACTGCAGTATCCAGTCATGGCTGGGCTTCTCACGTCCCACTCTTTCATCACCTGATTGACCACTAAATCCGAGTCGCCATAGACCATTAGGCGACGGACGCCGAGTGAAATGGCCATGCGCAACCCATATAGGAGGGCCTCATACTCTGCCTCATTGTTGGAGGAATCAAAGTGAATCTGGAGCACATATCTGAGCTTATCTCCTCTGGGGGAAACCAGGACAACCCCAGCACCGGAACCATTCAACATCTTAGAGCCATCGAAAAACATGGTCCAATGCTCCGAGTGAACTTCAGTCGGCTGCTGTTGTTCAATCCACTCGGCGAGGAAATCTGCTATCGCCTGGGACTTAATGGCTTTCTTTGCCTCAAACTTGATATCAAGGGGAAGAGGTTCAATCGCCCATTTGGCCACTCGACCAGTTGCATCTCTGTTGTGCAAAATCTCTGATAGTGGAGCGTCGCTGACGACTGTGATGGAATGGTCAGAGAAATAATGAGCAACCTTCTTTGTGGTCATGTATATTCCATACACAAGCTTCTGATAATGAGGATATCTCTGCTTGGATGGAGTCAAGACTTCAGACAAATAATACACTGGGCGCTGAACTTTGAGAGCTTTTCCTTCTTCTTCCCGCTCGACCGTTAGCACAGTACTGACGACTTGTCCTGTGGCTGCGATGTAGAGCAACAGAGGCTCTTTGCTGATTGGAGCAGCAAGCACCGGCTAGGTGGAGAGCAGAGCTTTTAGCTCGGCAAACGCTGCATCAGCTTCTGGAGTCCACTCGAACTTGTCAGCCTTCTTCATCAGTCGGTAAAGAGGCAGAGCCTTTTCACCGAGTCGTGAAATGAATCGACTTAATGCGGCCAAGCATCCAGTAAGCTTCTGGACATCGTGCACTCGTACAGGGCGTTTCATTCGGAGAATAGTGCCAATCTTCTCTGGGTTAGCATCGATTCCCCGTTCGGAAACGAGAAAACCGAGTAACTTGCCACCAGGAACTCCAAATGTGCACTTTGATGGATTGAGCTTGATATCATACCTTCTGAGGTTGGCAAATGTTTCAGCAAGGTCAGCGAGCAGGTCGGAACCTTTTCGTGACTTGACAACAATATCATCCATATAAGCTTCCACATTCCGACTGATTTGGGTGAGTAGACACTTCTGAATCATTCGCATAAATGTGGCTCCGGCGTTCTTGAGGCCGAATGGCATGGTGATATAGCAGAAGCACCCGAATGGAGTGATGAAAGCTGTTTTTACCTCATCGGGCCCGTACAGACGGATCTGGTGGTACCCGGAGTAAGCATCTAAAAAAGACAACCTCTCGCATCCCGCGGTCGAGTCAACAATTTGATCTATGCGAGGGAGAGGAAAGTGATCTTTCGGGCAGGCCCGGTTGATGTGCTTGAAATCAATGCACATTCGGAGCGACTTGTCCTTCTTAGGAACCATGACGACATTAGCGAGCCACTCGGAGTGGTATATCTCTCGGATAAATCCTGCCGCCAACAGTCGAGCCACTTCTTCACCGATGGCCTTTCTCTTCTGGACGGCGGACCGCCGAAGATGCTCTTTGACTGGTTTTGCAGACGAGTCGACTCTTAGGCGATGCTCAGCCAGTCCCCTGGGAACACCTGGCATGTCAGCGGGCTTCCATGCAAAAATGTCCCAGTTCTCACGGAGGAACTGGATGAGCGCTTCTTCCTATTTTGGGTCGAGTGTTGTGGAGATGCGGGTCGGAGCTGCTTCGGGGTCGGTCGGGTGAATGTGAACAGGCTTCGTCTTACCGGACGATTGGAATGCAGACTCTGTGGCGGGCTTCTTGGATCGCAGCAAGTCACTCGGATCTGCGTTTTGCTTGTATTCTTCGAACTCGACCGCTGTCACTTGGGAATCGGCAATCTTGGAGCCCTTCTGAAAGCACTCCTCTGCCTTTTTCCTATCACCGGTGACAGTGATCACACCTTTGGGACCGGGCATCTTCAATTTGAGGTACACGTAACATGGTCGAGCCATGAACCGTGCATAGGCTGGTCTCCCCAAAATGGCATGATATGCACTTTGAAAATCCACGACCTCAAACGTCAACTTTTCTTTGCGAAAATGCTTCGAATCACCAAACACTACGTCCAAAGCTATCTGGCCGAGTGACTCGGCCTTCTTCCCTGGTATAACTCCATGGAAGCTCATGTTACTAGTGCTCAGTCGGGACATCGGAATGCCCATACCTTTCAATGTGTCTGCATACAATAAGTTCAGCCCACTTCCACCATCCATCAGCACCTTTGTCAGTCGAGTGCCTTCGACAACTGGATCGACCACCAAAGCTTGCCTCCCGGGTGTGGCAATATGAGTCGGGTGATCAGATTGGTCGAATGTGATGGGTGTTTGAAACCACTTCAGATAATTTGCCTTTGCTGGGGCAACCATGTTCACCTCTCGGTTAATCACTTTCAGTCGACTTCTGCTTTCCACATCTGCAAAGATCATCAGAGTGGAGTTGATATGCGGATATCCTCCCTCACTGTCCTCTTTGTCTTCGGCCTTGTCCGACTCCTTCTCCTTGTCCTTAGACTGTTTTCCCTGAAACTGCTGGATCAGGAGTCGACATTGGCGAGTGGTGTGCTTTGGGTAAATGATATTCCCCTCTTCATCTTTCTTCGTGTGAATATGACACGGCATATCCATCACGTCGTTCCCTTCTTTATCCTTTACCTTCTTGGGGTTCCAGGATCCTTTTGGTTTCCCCTTAAACTTTCCTTGAGTCACGGCCAGAGCCTCTCCAGGAGCTGCCGGTTCAGCCTTCCGCTTCTGTTTCCGACTGGTGTTTCCTTTTTCTGACTGACTCGGCTTGTGCTTGCCGCTTCGGAGTCGGTCTTCTTCTTCGCCGTTGGCGTACTTGGTAGCAATCTCCATCATCCGACTCAAGGTCATGTCACCGGTTCGACCAAATTTCAAACTCAGTTCTCTGTTCTTGACGCCGTCTTTGAAGGCGCATACTGCCTGATGATCAGAGACATTTTCCACAGTGTGGTGCAAAGTGATCCACCTCTGAATATACTCTCTAAGAGTCTCATTAGTTTTCTGCACGTAGACTTGCAACTCTGTCAATCCCGCTGGTCGCTTGCAAGTCCCTTCAAACGTTCTGACGAACACTCGGGACAGATCTTCCCAAGTGTAAATGCTGCTAGGAGGTAATTGAGTCAACCATGCCCTGGCAGAACCTTCCAACATGAGGGGCAAATGCTTCATGGCCACCTCGTCGTTCCCACCACCGATCTGAACTGCCACTCGGTAGTCTTCAAGCCAAGTTTCAGGCTTAGACTCACCAGTGAACTTGCTGACTCCTGTTGCCAACCTGAAATTGGGGGGGATAACTGCGGCTCTGATAGCTCTGCTGAAACATTCAGGACCAGAAACATGTACTCGACTGCTCGTGGGTACATCTCTGTCGAGTGCGCCTCGATGGGCTCTGTTCCGGTCGACCAACCCTTGCACGATAATGGATCGCGCGTCGAAGCCTGGCTCTCTGGGGTCAACTGGAACCCTACGCCCTGTACTGTACTGACGCCTATCATCTGGCTGCCGAGGAGCGTAAGACCCACCCCTCGAAGGGGAATAGGGCACTCGACGCCTATCATCTCGGTCGAGTCTGTCGCCATATTGATCTCGCCGATTCTCACGCCCTTCGCGCCGCGGAGGCGATCTGGGGCTGTGAGCCGACTGAACCGTATTCACAGAGACAGATCGACTGTGAATTCTGTTGCGCGACTGAGACACGGCTGAATTCTGATCTCCTGCTGCCCGGAGCAGATCCCTGATCTGCAGCAAACCTCTGCCAGCTTCTGACTGCGAAGGCTGAATGGACTCTGCTATACGGGTCGCAGCTGCTAAATTCTGAATTGGGGTTCGATATACCTGAGTCGGCGGGAAGAGTTGACGTCGACTGGTGTCGGGAACTCGTTGCCGCGCGCGCTCGTCGAGTGCTCGCTGAAGGTTCTCCAGTCGAGTGCGCTCGGCCAAATTGGCCAGACGCGCCTCCTCCAAGGCACGAGCCTCGGGGGTTTCTCCTGCGATGGGAATACGCAGGGGATCCTCGTTCCTGCGGCGAAGCTCTTCTCTTTGCAGAGAGTCGAGTGGCTCGGGCTGGTACTCTTCGTAGTCTCGTGCAGGGTCGCCGCCGTCACCTGCTCCACCACCACGGGCGAAGCCAGGAGGGCTGTGGGGCCCGTCGACCATCAAGATTTCCGCCGCTGGATCACTGCTTCCGCACTCGGATGCAGTCTCTCCGGAGCCAGTCGACTGATCGAACAAGCCGTAGAGAGATTCGTTGGGCTCGATTGCCGCAACTTGTGTAGTAGCCGATTGGCGAGCCACCGCGTGACTCACCCATCGCTGAAGCCTCGACCGGCCTGAGCGCTTGCGCTGGCGGGAGACCAGGAGGGTGGACGATGGAGGAGCCGACCGATACTGGGTCGACGGTTGCCGCAGCAGAACGCCGCGGACACATGCGCGAAAATGCGTCGCACCGCGGACGGGGAGCGCGTCTACGTCGAGTGGAGCCTCCTGGAGCCATGCGGAGTCGTCGGCGATGAAGGTGAGAGTGCCGAGACGGATCTCTTGACCCTTGACCAAAACTCCAGCAGACACCATGATGAGAGTACTCGGAAGAATCGCAACTTCTCCACAAAATCGCTAAAATACCGGCCCCACGGTGGGCGCCAACTGTCGTGGTTCTAAGCCTGACAGTAGAGTGGGGGGTAGGTATGGAGAGGCAAGGTCCTAGCTATGGAGAGGTTGTAAGCACAAAGGATGTACGAGTTCAGGCCCTTCTCGGAAGAAGTAACAGCCCTACGTCTCGGAGCCCGGAGGCGGTCGAGTGGATTATGAATGTATGAATTACAAGGTGCCGAACCCCTCTGCCTGTGGAGGAGGGTGGCTTATATAGAGTGCGCCAGGACCCTAGCCATCCCACGCAGGAGAGGGTTTAAGGTGAGTTAAGTCTGGGGCGTTACTGGTAACGCCCCACATAAAGTGCCTTTACTATCATAAAGTCTACTTGATTACAGGCTGTTGCAGTGCAGAGTGCCTCTTGACCTCCTGGTGGTCGAGTGAGTCTTCGTGGTCAAGTCCTTCAGGCCAGTCGAGTGAATCCTCGTTGGTCGACTGGAAGGCGACCTCTTCTAAGGATGTCCTAGGGTAAGTTACTTGGATCAGGTCCATGATCCTACCCTAGGTACACAACCCCATCAGGGTGCGCCAGCCCCTAGGAGATCCAATCTCCAAGGAGGCGACGGCCAGGGGAGGAGTCCTCCCCCCCCCCCCCAAGGCACCTAGGAGGTGCCTTCCCCTGCTGGGACTCTTCCTTTAGGGTTTCCCCAGGCGCATGGGCCTCTTGGGGCTGGTGCCCTTGGCCCATGTAGGCCAAGGCGCACCCCCTACAGCCCATGTGGCCCCCCGGGGCAGGTGCCCCCACCCGGTGGGCCCCCGGGACCCTTCCGGTGGTCCCGGTACAATACCGATGACCCCGAAACTTGTCCCGATGGCCGAAACAGGACTTCCTATATATAAATCTTTACCTCCGGACCATTCCGGAACTCCTCGTGACGTCCGGGATCTCATCCGGGACTCCGAACAACATTCGGTAACCACATACAAGCTTCCTTTATAACCCTAGCGTCACCGAACCTTAAGTGTGTAGACCCTACGGGTTCGGGAGACATGCAGACATGACCGAGACGTTCTCCGGTCAATAACCAACAGCGGGATCTGGATACCCATGTTGGCTCCCACATGTTCCACGATGATCTCATCGGATGAACCACGATGTCAAGGACTTAATCAATCCCGTATTCAATTCCCTTTGTCTATCGGTATGTTACTTGCCCGAGATTCGATCGTCGGTATCCAATACCTTGTTCAATCTCGTTACCGGCAAGTCTCTTTACTCGTTCCGTAACACATCATCCCGTGATCAACCCCTTGGTCACATTGTGCACATTATGATGATGTCCTACCGAGTGGGCCCAGAGATACCTCTCCGTTTACACGGAGTGACAAATCCCAGTCTCGATCCGCATAAAACAATAGATACTTTCAGAGATACCTGTAGTGCACCTTTATAGTCACCCAGTTACGTTGTGACGTTTGATACACCCAAAGCACTCCTACGGTATCCAGGAGTTACACGCTCTCATGGTCGAAGGAAGAGATACTTGACATTGGCAAAGCTCTAGCAAATGAACTACACGATCTTTTGTGCTAGTCTTAGGATTGGGTCTTGTCCATCACATCATTCTCCTAATGATGTGATCCCGTTATCAACGACATCCAATGTCCATAGCCAGGAAACCATGACTATCTGTTGATCACAATGAGCTAGTCAACTAGAGGCTCACTAGGGACATATTGTGGTCTATGTATTCACACGTGTATTACGATTTCCGGATAATACAGTTATAGCATGAATAAAAGACAATTATCATGAACAAGGAAATATAATAATAATACTTTTATTATTGCCTCTAGGGCATATTTCCAACAAACACTTCTTGAAATTTTGTAAGGGATCATCTTATTTACTACCGTCGTCCTAAGTAAACAAGATGCATAATCATAATAAACATCACATGCAATCAAATAGTGACATGATATGGCCAATATCATTTTGCTCCTTTTGATCTTCATCTTCGGGGCTCCATGATCATCATCGTCACCGGCATGACACCATGATCTCCATCATCATGATCTCCATCATCGTGTCTTCATGAAGTTGTCACGCCAACGACTACTTCTACTTCTATGGCTAACGCGTTTAGCAATAAAGTAAAGTAAGTTACATGGCGTTCTTCAATGACACGCAGGTCATACAATAAATTAAGACAACTCCTATGGCTCCTGCCGGTTGTCATACTCATCGACATGCAAGTCGTGAATCCTATTACAAGAACATGATCAATCTCATACATCACATATATCATTCATCACATCCTTTTGGCCATATCACATCACATAGCATACCCTGCAAAAACAAGTTAGACGTCCTCTAATTGTTGTTTGCATGTTTTATGTGGCTGCTATGGGTTTCTAGCAAGAACGTTTCTTACCTACGCAAAACCACAACGTGATATGCCAATTGCTATTTACCCTTCATAAGGACCCTTTTCATCGAATCCGTTCCGACTAAAGTGGGAGAGACTGGCACCCGCTAGCCACCTTATGCACCAAGTGCATGTCAATCGGTGGAACCTGTCTCACGTAAGAGTACGTGTAAGGTCGGTCCAGGCCGCTTCATCCCACAATACCGTCGAAACAAGATTGGACTAGTAACGGTAAGCATATTGAACAACATCAACGCCCACAACTACTTTGTGTTCTACTCGTGCAAAGAATCTACGCAATAGACCTAGCTCATGATGCCACTGTTGGGGAACGTAGCAGAAATTCAAAATTTTCCTACGTGTCACCAAGATCTATCTATGGAGAAACCAGCAACGAGTAGAAGGAGAGTGCATCTACATACCCTTGTAGATCGCTAAGCGGAAGCGTTCAAGTGAACGGGGTTGATGGAGTCGTACTCGTCGTGATTCAAATCACCGATGATCAAGTGCCGAACGCACGGCACCTCCGCGTTCAACACACGTACAGCCCGGTGACGTCTCCCACGCCTTGATCCAGCAAGGAGAGAGGGAGAGGTTGAGGAAGACTCCATCCAACAGCAGCACAACGGCGTGGTGGTGGTGGAGGAGCGTGGCAATCCAGCAGGGCTTCGCCAAGCACCATGGGAGAGGAGGAGTAGGAAGAGAGGTAGAGGGCTGCGCCAGAACTTCGTCTATAGCTCCCATGCGCCTCCCCACTATATATAGGGGTGGAGGGGCTGGTTTCTTGCCCTCCAAGTCCATTGGGGCGTTGGCCAAGGTGGGAGGAAAGAAATCTCATTATTTCCTTCCCCACCGATTGTTATCCCCCCTTTTTAGGGATCTTGATCTTATCCCTTCGGGATATGATCTTATTCCTTCTAAGGGGGGATCTTGGTGCGCCTTGACCAGGGGTGTGGGGCCTTGCCCCCACTACCCACGTCCATGTGGGTCCCCCCATGCAGGTGGGCCCCACTCCGGAACCTTCTAGAACCTTCCCGGTACAATACCGAAAAATCCCGAACATTTTCCGGTGGCCAAAATAGGACTTCCCATATATAAATCTTTACATCCGGACCATTCCGGAACTCCTCGTGACGTCCGGGATCTCATCCGGGACTCCGAACAACATTCGGTAACCACATACAAACTTCCTTTATAACCCTAGCGTCATCGAACCTTAAGTGTGTAGACCCTACGGGTTCGGGAGACATGTAGACATGACCGAGACGTTCTCCGGTCAATAACCAACAGCGGGATCTGGATACCCATGATGGCTCCCACATGTTCCACGATGATCTCATCGGATGAACCACGATGTCAAGGACTTAATCAATCCCTTATTCAATTCCCTTTGTCTATCGGTATGTTACTTGCCCGAGATTCGATCGTCGGTATCCAATACCTTGTTCAATCTCGTTACCGGCAAGTCACTTTACTCGTTCCGTAACACATCATCCCGTGATCAACTCCTTGGTCACATTGCGCATATGATGATGTCCTACCGAGTGGGCCCAGAGATACCTCTCCGTTTACACGGAGTGACAAATCCCAGTCTCGATCCGCATAAAACAATAGATACTTTCGGAGATACCTGTAGTGCACCTTTATAGTCACCCAGTTACGTTGTGACGTTTGATACACCCAAAGCATTCCTACGGTATCCAGGAGTTACACGATCTCATGGTCAAAGGAAGAGATACTTGACATTGGCAAAGCTCTAGCATACGAACTACACGATCTTTGTGCTAGGCTTAGGATTGGGTCTTGTCCATCACATCATTCTCCTAATGATGTGATCCCGTTATCAACGACATCCAATGTCCATACCCAGGAAACCATGACTATCTGTTGATCACAACGAGCTAGTCAACTAGAGGCTCACTAGGGACATATTGTGGTCTATTTATTCACACGTGTATTACGATTTCCGGATAATACAGTTATAGCATGAATAAAAGACAATTATCATGAACAAGGAAATATAATAATAATACTTTTATTATTGCCTCTAGGGCATATTTCCAACAGTTTGAGCATGAACATTGTATCAGGATCTCGTTTAATTCGAGATGGCTACTCATTTAAATCCGAGAATAATGGTTGTTCTATTTATATGAGAGATATGTTTTATGGTCATGCTCCGATCGTGAATGGTTTATTCTTTATGAATCTCGAGCGTAATGCTACACATATTCATAGTGTAAGTACCAAAAGATGTAAGATTGATAATGATAGTCCCACATACTTGTGGCACTGCCGCCTTGGTCACATAGGTGTCAAACGCATGAAGAAGCTCCATGCTGATGGACTTTTAGAGTCTCTTGATTATGAATCATTTGACACGTGCGAACCATGCCTCATGGGTAAAATGACCAAGACTCCGTTCTCAGGAACAATGGAGCGAGCAACCAACTTATTGGAAATCATACATACTAATGTGTGCGGTCCAATGAGTGCTAAGGCTCGCGGTGGCTATCGTTATGTTCTCACCCTCACTGATGACTTGAGTAGATATGGGTATGTCTACTTAATGAAACACAAGTCTGAGACCTTTGAAAAGTTCAAGGAATTTCAGAGTGAAGTGGAGAATCAACGTGACAGGAAAATCAAGTTTCTACGATCAGATTGTGGAGGAGAATACTTGAGTCACGAGTTTGGTACACACTTAAGAAAATGTGGAATAGTTTTACAACTCACGCCGCCTGGAACACCTCAGCGTAATGGTGTGTCCGAACGTCGTAATCGCACTCTATTAGATATGGTGCGATCTATGATGTCTCTTGCCGATATACCACTATCTTTTTGGGGCTATGCTTTAGAGACTGCCGCATTCACTTTAAATAGGGCTCCGTCGAAATCTGTTGAGACGACACCATTTGAATTATGGTTTGGGAAGAAACCTAAGCTGTCGTTTCTAAAAGTTTGGGGATGCGATGCTTATGTCAGGAAACTTCAACCTGAAAAGCTCGAACCCAAATCGGAAAAATGCATCTTCATAGGATACCCTAAAGAAACTATTGGGTATATCTTCTACCTCAGATCCGAAGGCAAGATCTTTGTTGCCAAGAATGGATCCTTTCTAGAGAAAGAGTTTCTCTCGAAAGAAGTAAGTGGGAGGAAAGTAGAACTTGATGAAGTATTACCTCTTGAACCGGAAAATGGCGCAACTCAAGAAAATGTTCCTGAGGCGCCTGCACCGACTAGAGAGGAAGTTATTGATGATGATCAAGATACTTCTGATCAAGCTCCTACTGAAATTCGAAGGTCCACAAGGACACGTTCCGCACCAGAGTGGTACGGCAACCCTGTCTTGGAAATCATGTTGTTAGACAACGGTGAACCTTCGAACTATGAAGAAGCGATGGCGGGCCCGGATTCCGACAAATGGCTAGAAGCCATGAAATCTGAGATAGGATCCATGTATGAAAACGAAGTATGGACTTTGACTGACTTGCCCGTTGAACGGCGAGCCATAGAAAATAAATGGATCTTTAAGAAGAAGGCAGACGCGGATGGTAATGTGGCCATCTATAAAGCTCGGCTTGTCGCTAAGGGTTATCGACAAGTTCAAGGGGTTGACTACGATGAGACTTTCTCACCGGTAGCGAAGCTGAAGTCCGTCCGAATCATGTTAGCAATTGCCGCATTTTATGATTATGAGATATGGCAGATGGACGTCAAAACGGCATTCCTTAATGGTTTCCTTAAGGAAGAATTGTATATGATGCAACCGGAAGGTTTTGTCGATCCTAAGAATGCTGACAAGGTGTGCAAGCTCCAACGCTCGATTTATGGGCTGGTGCAAGCATCTCGGAGTTGGAACATTCGCTTTGATGAGATGATCAAAGCGTTTGGGTTTACGCAGACTTATGGAGAAGCCTGCGTTTACAAGAAAGTGAGTGGGAGCTCTGTAGCATTTCTCATATTATATGTAGATGACATACTTTTGATGGGAAATGATATAGAACTCTTGGACAACATTAAGGCCTACTTGAATAAAAGTTTTTCAATGAAGGACCTTGGTGAAGCTGCTTATATATTAGGCATCAAGATCTATAGAGATAGATCAAGACGCCTCATAGGTCTTTCACAAAGCACATACCTTGATAAGATATTGAAGAAATTCAATATGGATCATTCTAAGAAGGGGTTCTTGCCTGTGTTACAAGGTGTGAAATTGAGCTCGGCTCAATGTCCGACCACGGCAGAAGATATAGAAGAAATGAGTGTCATCCCCTATGCCTCAGCCATAGGTTCTATTATGTATGCCATGCTGTGTACCAGACCTGATGTAAACCTTGCCGTAAGTTTGGTAGGAAGGTACCAAAGTAATCCCGGCAAGGAACACTGGACAGCGGTCAAGAATATCCTAAAGTACCTGAAAAGGACTAAGGAAATGTTTCTCGTTTATGGAGGTGATGAAGAGCTCATCGTAAAGAGTTACGTCGACGCTAGCTTCGACATAGATCTGGATGACTCAAAGTCACAAACCGGATACGTGTATATTTTGAATGGTGGGGCAGTAAGCTGGTGCAGTTGCAAGCAGAGCGTCGTGGCGGGATCTACATATGAAGCGGAGTACATGGCAGCCTCGGAGGCAGCACATGAAGCAATTTGGGTGAAGGAGTTCATCACCGACCTAGGAGTCATACCCAATGCGTCGGGGCCGATCAAGCTCTTCTGTGACAACACTGGAGCTATTGCTCTTGCAAAGGAGCCCAGGTTTCACAAGAAGACAAGGCACATCAAGCGTCACTTCAACTCCATTCCTGAAAATGTTCAAGATGGAGACATAGAGATTTGTAAAGTACATACGGATCTGAATGTAGCAGATCCGTTGACTAAACCTCTCCCTAGAGCAAAACATGATCAACACCAGAATTCCATGGGTGTTCGATTCATCACGATGTAACTAGATTATTGACTCTAGTGCAAGTGGGAGACTGTTGGAATATGCCCTAGAGGCAATAATAAAAGTATTATTATTATATTTCTTTGTTCATGATAATTGTCTTTATTCATACTATAACTGTATTATTCGGAAATCGTAATACACGTGTGAATAATAGACACCAACATGTCCCTAGTAAGCCTCTAGTTGACTAGCTCGTTGATCAACAGATAGTCATGGTTTCCTGACTATGGACATTGGATGTCATTGATAACGAGATCACATCATTAGGAGAATGATGTGATGGACAAGACCCAATCCTAAACATAGCACAAGATCGTATAGTTCGTTTGCTAGAGTTTTCCAATGTCAAGTATCTTTTCCTTAGACCATGAGATCGTGTAACTCTCGGATACCGTAGGAGTGCTTTGGGTGTGTCAAACGTCACAACGTAACTGGGTGACTATAAAGGTATACTACGGGTATCTCCGAAAGTGTCTGTTGGGTTGACATGGATCGAGACTGGGATTTGTCACTCCGTATGACAGAGAGGTATCACTGGGCCCACTTGGTAATGCATCATCATAATGAGCTCAAAGTGACCAAGTGTCTGGTCACGGGATCATGCATTACGGTACGAGTAAAGTGACTTGCTGGTAACGAGATTGAACGAGGTATTGGGATACCGATGATCGGACCTCGAGCAAGTAACATACCGATTGACAAAGGGAATTGTATACGAGGTTGTTTGAATCCTCGACATCGTGGTTCATCCGATGAGATCATCGAGGAGCATGTGGGAGCCAACATGGGTATCCAGATCCCGTTGTTGGTTATTGACCGGAGAGCGATCTCGGTCATGTCTACATGTCTCCCGAACCCGTAGGGTCTACACACTTAAGGTTCGGTGACGCTAGGGTTGTAGGGATATGTATATGCAGTGACCCGAATGTTGTTCGGAGTCCCGGATGAGATCCCGGACGTCACGAGGAGTTCCAGAATGGTCCGGAGGTAAAGAATTATATATAGGAAGTACTATTTCGGCCATCAGGACAAGTTTCGGGGTTATCGGTATTGTACCGGGACCACCGGAAGGGTCCCGGGGGCCCACCGGGTGGGGCCACCTGTCCCGGGGGGCACATGGGCTGTAGGGGGTGCGCCTTGGCCTACATGGGCCAAGGGCACCAGCCCCAAGAGGCCCATGCGCCTAGGGTTACAAGGGGAAAGAGTCCTAGGAGGGGAAGGCACCTCCTAGGTGCCTTGGGGGGAGGGAAACCCCCCTTGGCCGCCGCCCCATCCTAGGAGATTGGATCTCCTAGGGCCGGCGCCCCCCCCCTTGGCCCTCCTATATATAGTAAGAGAAGGAGGGCTTTTCTCCCACGCCTTTGGTTGCCTCCTTCTCCCTCTCCAACACCTCCTCCTCCTCCATAGCGCTTGGCGAAGCCTTGACGGAGTACTGCAGCTCCATCATCACCACGCCGTCGTGCTGCTGCTGGTGCCATCTCCCTCAACCTCTCCTTTCCCCTTGCTGGATCAAGAAGAAGGAGACGTGGCTGTTCCGTACGTGTGTTGAACGCGGAGGTGCCGTCCATTCGGTGCTAGGATCTTCGGTGATTCGAATCACGTCGAGTACGACTCCCTCATCCACGTTCTTTGAACGCTTCTGCTCGCGATCTACAAGGTACGTAGATGCATCTAATCACTCGTTGCTAGATGAACTCTTAGATGGATCTTGGTGAAACCGTAGGAAAATTTTTGTTTTCTGCAACGTTCCCCAACAATTTTATGATTATGAAATTTGGCAAATGGATGTCAAAACTGCATTCCTGAATGGATTTCTGGAAGAAGAGTTGTATATGGTGCAACTAGAAGGTTTTGTTGATCCAAAAGGAGCTAACAAAGTGTGCAAGCTCCAGCGATCCATTTATGGACTGGTGCAAGCCTCTCGGAGTTGGAATAAACGCTTTGATAGTGTGATCAAAGCATTTGGTTTTATACAGACTTTCGGAGAAGCCTGTATTTACAAGAAAGTAAGTGGGAGCTCTGTAGCATTTCTGATATTATATGTGGATGACATATTACTAATTGGAAATGATATAGAATTTCTGGATAGCATAAAGGGATACTCGAATAAGAGTTTTTCAATGAAAGACATCAGTGAAGCTGCTTACATATTAGGCATAAAGATCTATAGAGATAGATCAAAACGCTTAATTGGACTTTCACAAACAACATACCTTGACAAAATTTTGAAGAAGTTCAAAATGGATCAAGCAAAGAAAGGATTCTTGCCTGTGTTACAAGGTGTGAAATTGAGTAAGACTCAATGCCCGACCACTGCAGAAGATAGAGAGAATATGAAAGATGTTCCCTATGCATCAGCGATAGGATCTATCATGTATGCAATGCTGTGTACCAGACCTGATGTGTGCCTTGCTATAAGTCTAGCAGGGAGGTACCAAAGTAATCCAGGAGTGGATCACTGGACAGCGGTCAAGAACATCCTGAAATACCTGAAAAGGACTAAGGATATGTTTCTCGTATATGGAGGTGACAAAGAGCTCGTCGTAAATGGTTACGTTGACGCAAGCTTTGACACTGATCCGGACGATTCTAAATCGCAAACCGGATACGTGTTTACATTAAATGGTGGAGCTGTCAGTTGGTGCAGTTCTAAACAAAGCGTCGTAGCGGGATCTACATGTGAAGCGGAATACATAGCTGCTTCGGAAGCAGCGAACGAAGGAGTCTGGATGAAGGAGTTCATATCCGATCTAGGTGTCATACCTAGTGCATCGGGTCCAATGAAAATCTTTTGTGACAATACTGGTGCAATTGCCTTGGCAAAGGAATCCAGATTTCACAAGAGAACCAAGCACATCAAGAGACGCTTCAATTCCATCCGGGATCTAGTCCAGGTGGGAGACATAGAGATTTGCAAGATACATACGGATCTGAATGTTGCAGACCCGTTGACTAAGCCTCTACCACGAGCAAAACATGATCAGCACCAAGGCTCCATGGGTGTTAGAATCATTACGGTGTAATCTAGATTATTGACTCTAGTGCAAGTGGGAGACTGAAGGAAATATGCCCTAGAGGCAATAATAAGTTATTATTTATTTCCTTATAATCATGATAAAAGGTTTATTATTCATGCTAGAATTGTATTGACCGGAAACATAATACATGTGTGAATACATAGACAAACAAAGTGTCACTAGTATGCCTCTACTTGACTAGCTCGTTAATCAAAGATGGTTATGTTTCCTAACCATGAACAATGAGTTGTTATTTGATTAACGGGATCACATCATTAATAGAATGATCTGATTGACATGACCCATTCCATTAACTTAGCACCCGATCGTTTAGTATGTTGCTATTGCTTTCTTCATGACTTATACATGTTCCTATGACTATGAGATTATGCAACTCCCGTTTGTCGGAGGAACACTTTGGGTGCTACCAAACGTCACAACGTAACTGGGTGATTATAAAGGAGCATTACAGGTGTCTCCAAAGGTAGATGTTGGGTTGGCGTATTTCGAGATTAGGATTTGTCACTCCGATTGTCGGAGAGGTATCTCTGGGCCCTCTCGGTAATGCACATCACTTAAGCCTCGCAAGCATTGCAACTAAATGAGTTAGTTGCGGGATGATGTATTACAGAACGAGTAAAGAGACTTGCCGGTAACGAGATTGAACTAGGTATTTGGAATACCGACGATCGAATCTCGGGCAAGTAACATACCGATGACAAAGGGAACGACGTATGTTGTTATGCGGTCTGACCGATAAAGATCTTCGTAGAATATGTAGGAGCCAATATGGGCATCCAGGTCCCGCTATTGGTTATTGACCGGAGACGTGTCTCGGTCATGTCTACATTGTTCTCGAACCCGTAGGGTCCGCACGCTTAAGGTTACGATGACAATTATATTATGAGTTTATGCATTTTGATGTATCGAAGGTTGTTCGGAGTCCCGGATGTGATCACGGACATGACGAGGAGTCTCGAAATGGTCGAGACATAAAGATTGATATATTGGAAGCCTATGTTTGGATATCGGAAATGTTCCGGGTGAAATCAGGATTTTACCGAAGTACCGGGAAGGTTACCGGAACCCCCCGGGAGCTTAATGGGCCATGATGGGCCTTAGTGGAAAAGAGAAGAGGCAGCCCTACATGGGCTGCACGCCTCCTCCTTCCCCTAGTCCTATTAGGACTAGGAGAGGTGGCCGGCCCCCTCTCTCTCTTTTCCCCCTCCCCGAATCCTATTCCAACTAGGATTGGGGGGGGGGGTGGAATCCTACTCCCAGAGGGAGTAGGACTCTCCTGGCGCGCCTCCTATGGCCGGCCAGCCTCCCCCTCTAGTCCTTTATATACAAAGGCAGAGACACCCCAGAAAGAGACAAGTTGATCCACGTGATCTATTCCTTAGCCGTGTGCAGTGCCCCCAGCCACCATATTCCTCGATAATACTGTAGCGGAGTTTAGGCGAAGCCCTGCTGCTGTAGTGCATCAAGATCGTCACCACGCCGTCGTGCTGACGGAACTCTTCCCCGACACTTTGCTGGATCGGAGTCCGGGGATCGTCATCGAGCTGAACGTGTGCTCGAACTCGGAGGTGCCGTAGTTTCGGTGCTTGATCGGTTGGATCGTGAAGACGTACGACTACTTCCTCTACGTCGTGTCAACGCTTCCGCAGTCGGTCTGCGTGGGTACGTAGACAACACTCTCCCCTCTCGTTGCTTTGCATCACATGATCTTGTGTGTGCGTAGGAAATTTTTGAAATTACTATGAAACCCAACACTACATTATCGAAAGGAGGGAGTATCAACTAAGTGAGTCAATCGCGACATGGCATGCATGGTGAGCTCCCTAAATTTGGTAAAAAGAATGGTGAGTCACTCGCCTGATACAACAAATCGGACAGTTTTGTCTACAAATGCTTTGAGTGACATGTAAGTTTTGTACACAGGACGATGAAGCTATTGGACAAACAGGGCACGTGGCAGGCCAGATAGGCCTATAACTTTTTGCAGCGCGTGTCGATGTCACGATGCAGACGTGACGTGTCACTTGCCCTGCTCGATCAGGTGCTTGAATCGGAGCCACGTCAGTCGACACGCTCAGCCACGCGTGATTGCACGCTTCCCTGCTACCTATGCTACACTAGACTAGACTAGAAAGCCATTTGCTTAATCACTTTATGACTACGTCGTGACGATTTTCAGGTGACAGTGACTTATCATCAAGCAATTGTCGATATGCCCATCTCAAAACCCTTTTGAGACAACTTTCTCTTGCAAGTTGCATTTGATTCTCGCTTTCTCGAGTAATATTATATATACGTCGACTAGAGCCAAATTGTAGGCGCAATATTAGAGTTCAAAACAAAGGCAAAAATGTTTGGAAAAGTAGATACGACGGAGAAGTATCAGCCGGCTCCGGTACGGGAGCGGTGACATCGATGGGTCGACGGCTTGTTATGGTGACGGCAATGGTCGTTCGGTGATCCATGGACCTCGATGTAAATTTTATTATGTTTGAGATCTTTTGTACTTCTGATGAATCTTTATAATAGATCTATTTTTTTTTAGATACACTAGTAGAAAACAGGGCTTTGGTTCGGGCAGGGAAACTCATTACTCCCAGTTCAGTCACGAACCGGGATTCATGGGGACATTCGTCCCGGTTCTTTAGCCCAGGGGGGCCGGCCGGGGCCTCATGGGCATTGGTCCCGGTTCGTATGGACCCATTTGTCCCGGTTCTAGGCACGAACCGGGACCAATGGGCCTCGCTCCTGGCCCACAAACATTGGTTCCGGTTCTTGGCTCGAACCGGGACAGAAGGCTGGTCTTTAGTCCCGGTTCCAGCCACGAACCGAGACTTGAGTTCGACCATGCCATCGCGGCCCCGTGGTCATGCCAGCACACAAGCCGGCATAAAAAAAGGAAGGCGCTCGCGGCCACGAGATCACTCGTCGGTGAACTTGAGCATGTCGGCCTGCATCTTCTTGAAGCACGGCCTCTTCCTTGGCGACACGATGTTGATATCCACCTTCATGATCTCCACCCCGGTCATCATGCTCGTGAGAGCCACTTCTTTCGCCTTGGTCTTGGCGTTGGCGGCCTCGATCTCTAGCATCTTGGTTTGCTTCTCCGCCTCCATCTCAAGCATCTTGGCTTGCTTCTCCGCGTACATCTCAAGCCTCCTCCTTTGAATCTCCATGAAGGCGTTCATTTGCTCTTCTTTGAAACGCCGGCGCTCCTCCTCCCTTGAGTTCTTCTTATTCATCATGCCCTCCACGCTTGCGATCAAGGCGTTCGATGCCGCATCCCTCTTGTCCTCCTTCTTGGAGTTGGTCTTCCCCCGCGGCCGTGCCAGCTCGCCCCCAACCTCCTCCACGGCTTGCTTCCCCCACGCGACTTGAGGGCGGCATATTGCGCCTTGAACTTCTCCTCATCTTTGATGACCCTAAAGCAATGGGAGAGGTTGAAGCACTTGCCATTGTGTTGGACCTTGAATGCCTCCAAAGCTTGAAATGCCTACAAATATTTTCATGCAAGCATATTGGCAAATGGTAGGCAAATGAACATGCAAGCATAAACTTGATGAAAGAAAAGAGGGCGGCTTGCTAGCATACCATGTCTTACATGCCGATGCCGCTCACGGGGAGGGCCTTGACACTCTCAAGAGTGGCACAAAACTTGTTGCACTCTTGTTGGATCACCCTTCATCGCTTCGAAATGGACACCCACCAGCGCGTGCTCATAATTTGGTAAGGCGGAAACTTCTTGCGCTCATGAAACTCTCGGTGAACACGAATCCAAAAAGTTGAATGCTTTTGTTCGCCGCTGGTCTTGGGGTCTTGTCCAATGTCTCGCCAACACTCGCAAAGAAGCTTGTCCTCGGCCGCCGTGTATGCCTTCGTCCGCTTGCTCTTGCGCTTCGGCTTCGGCCTGCTGGCTTGGTTGGCGAGCTCGTCCTCGAACAAAGGCTTCACTTCGATGTCGCACTCGTCCTCTTCCTCTTGCCCGTAGTCATCCGGAAACTCGTGGTCAAGCGGGAAGCCGTCCAGGTCCATGTCGACCTGATCACGCATGAAGGCCGCCTGATCGGGATCATAGCCAGCGGTCGGCGTGAACACCTCGCGGCCGTCCTGACTTTGTGTCTCGTCAGGATCGTAGCCAGCGGCCGGCACACCGCCCTCGAAGATGAGGTTCTGCATGTAGTCCTCGTCGCCGGCGGTCGACATTCCCTCGAATAGGTTACGGGCGTCCGGTAGCACGTCGGCCGGCATTTGCCTCGTGTGTTTCCTCGCGCCTCCCGATGACGAGCCATCGGCCACCGGTGTGGCGTTGAGGTCGATGGGCGTGGAAGGCGCCACCACGCTCACGTCGGGCAAGCACTCCCCGGAGAGGCGGGAGGCCTGTGGGTACACATGGAAGCCGGGCATCGGGGTGCAAGCCGACACGCAGGGCGAGTCGGGCAGCACCATCCGAGGAAACGCAGATGAGCCGGTGATGGCCGCAGCGGCCACGGCGGCGTTGACGAGGCTGTGCTGGCTATGGGTTTAACCCTAGCATATAGAGTGCCTCCCTCGTTGCCGCTGCGACGCGGGCATTAGTGACCTCCTGCTGCGCGGTGGCGGCGACGGCGGCAGTCACGATGGCTTCATCCCTCGCGTCCGTGGCGTGCCTCCGGCCCTGCTTCCTCTTGGACGACTCCCTTACCCGCTGTTTGGGCGTCAGCGCCTTCTTTGGCTTGGGCGCGACAGTGGTCTTGCGTGTTGCCTTTGCCGAAGGGGGCGGTCGTTATGCCGGACGAGGCGAGGGAGGCGAGGCCGGCGGCGCCGTCAAGGTCAAGGTCAAGGTCGTCGTCCATGGCGGGTGTGGGGCGGGAGCACGCGCACGGGCGAAAGGGTTTTGGGAAAAATTGGGGGGGGGGGATTATGGTGGCTGCCACCGACAGGCGGGCCCGGGAAGAGGAGTAGACGGGCGCTCGCGCGACCGTCTCGTGTCCACGCCGACGCAAATCCGGCTCAAAAATGAGCCAGAAATGGGTCAACATACAGACGCCAAGCAAACGCGCGTCCGTTTGGGTCGGTGCGTTGGACCGCCTTTTGTGTCCGCACCAACCCATACAGACAGCGACGGACAAAATGGGTCACCTCGTTGAAGTTGCTTGTAATCACTTTATTCAATCACTAGCGGCACATGTGACTAGGCTGCGATGATTTCCAGGTGACAGTGAGTTGTCCTTTTTGGAACAACTTTCTCTTGCAAGTTGTAGTTGATTCTCGCTTTCTCGAGTAGTATTATATATTCGCCGATTAAATAACCGAATTGTATGCGCAAAATTAATTTAGGTGTTTCGAAAAGTTATGGTTGTGTAGGATCTTCCCTTGTTTTGTTTTGAGGAACAAAAACAAATATAGCAAGATAGGATGTGAAAAGAAGGGCCATTTTTTCCACGTTAAGGCGACTTTTTATGAGCTCGATGTGTGTGCATGATTTATGTAGTGTCACCAAGTCTTTTATTTTTTGAGGATCTTAGTGTCGGCAAGTCGATATATATACCCCAGGTATTTTTTGGCTCTCGGTCATTGATGTGCGACGGTGGTGGTGCCTAGTTTTGGTTAAAGGTTATCTGTATTCATCGTTGGGATTTTGACTTGGTTCTCCTCTAATCAATCATGCAGTTTGTGTGATTTTAGGCCCAGTTTTCCATATAAAGTGTGTCAACTCCCTTCTTCTTAATGAAATCACAGAAACACCCTGCCCTCTGACAAGGTTCTGTAAAAAAAAAGTAACCAAATTGTAAGCGCAAAATTAATTTAGGCGTGTCAACAAGTTGAGACTGTGTAGGGTCTTCCCTTGTTTTGCTTTGGTGAGGAACAAAAATACATATAACAAGATGGAATGTAAAAAAAAGGCCGTGTTTTTTTTCACGTTAAGGCGACCTTTTGTGACCTTGATTTCTGTACATGATTTATGTAGTGTCGTGAAGTCGACATTGTAGTTCTTCCGAAGGGATGACAGATTGCATCTTTTTTGTGGAGCCAAGCTAGACGTCCTAAATGAATGCCCCCTGAGGACGCAAGCAAGGCCACGTAGGAAAAAAAGGGTAACTTTGACCTTTTCATGATTCTATTTTAGAGAAACACTTTTGTTGCCGAATAGAACAGAGTAGGAAAGCTGAAATATATTTCGTTAAGGCATAACTATTCTAAGGATTGTTAATATAATTCATTTTCATGCGAAAATAGTGTCAATTGAGTGAGTCACTTGCTATATATGACAAATTAGATGGGTTTATCTTTAGGGAGAAAGTACAATACAAACTCCTTTTTTTCGACAAAGGATGGATTTTATTAGTTCAAAATAAAGAATCAAGAAGATACAAAACACAATGAGCATACATCCGGCCTCTTCATAGCTAGGATGCACACAGTCGACACCAACTCACATACACGAGAAAAACACGCCAATGATTAGCAAAGTCATATAAGACCAAAGCTATGCCTAAGCGTGGGAAAAAAAAAAGCCCAAGGCGGTTAGATCTTCTACCGGGAAACTACAACAACAACCATATACGCACCAATCATTTCATGACGCCACATAGGCAACAAGGTTCTTCAACAGCAACGCCTTCAGGAAGGGAGCGACACTCGAGCGCCGCCGTCACGGGATCCAACCAAAGGCCAGAATCTAGGTTTTCACCCTGAAAAATCAGTCTGAGCATATCCAAGCAATGCCTTCAACAAGGTCACGATGTAAAAAAACATCGCCAATGCCAGGTAAGCCACTCGGGTCTGACCTAGGCTTTCGCCCTGGAGCTCAAGACCGGGTGCTCGCAGCACCATGCATGTGTTTTCGCCACCACTTTTCCGCGATCCCAGCAGCTACATTCGAGGCAACAGCCGCCACTGCACCACCATCCCTCTGCGTCAAGTCGCCGTCCATAATTTGTATCTCACCGCTGAAGTCATCAACTCGACCAGGAGAGATGAACCCTCCTAAAGTCCTTTCGATGACCACGCCATCGTGGAACCGTGGGAAGTCTCTGCAGTATATGCAGTCATCACCATCTGGCCGATCAGATCTGGATCACCACCACTAAGCCGTGGATCGCAGCGCCGCTGGCCGGCCACCGCACACGGGGAACACCCGAGGCCTTGTGCCAGATCCGATATGCAGCGCCGCCGCCAAACAACGCCCATGCGCAAGGGGATTCCGGCAATCGGCCGGACAAAGAGGTCAATCCCCAACCCAGCCAACCAACTGGCCGCTTTGCTCCTAGCAGCCTGCAGGTGCCTCGTCTCCATCGAGCAAAGGAAATGCCTCAGATCTGGGACGCGCAGCTCAGCACACCACAACCCAACCTTTCCTTCGCTGCAGCCGGAACAGCGCCACGCGCGGTTGCCCTCGCTCTTGCGCGGAGCCAGGAGACTCGTCACCACGCGTCGGGAACGCGCCCAGCACGCCCTCCGCGCATCGACATTGGTCCACAGGCCCATCCGCCTGCCAGATCCCGGACAACACCACTTCACGCTCCCGAGCAGCGAACGACGTCGCCTCGCGTCAGTCGGAGATGCGCCCCGCCGCCGCCGTCCCTGGATCCTAGCCGAGCTTCGCGGGCGGGCGCCTCTGGCGGCGGCGAGACGGGCAGGAGTACGAGAGTACTAGGTGGCGGCGGTAGGGTTTCACCCCCCGAGTCGCCAGAGGGCGACGCGGTGGGACGGCAGTTGTCTCAGACTGAACAATACAACCCCTATGTTTAACATTAGGCTTGAGAAAACGAAACCACAATACATAAACAAGGGCATTTCACAAAGAGGACATGTGGCAGCTCAGATAAACGTCCAGCTTTTGCACACCACCATTGCCACGATGCTGACGTGTCAGTTGACCTGCCTGATCAGGTGATCGGTGACTGTACATGTCCTAAGCCACGTCACTCACATGTGAAAGATTGCACATCTCACTCCTTTTTCTTACACATTTTTCTGTTTCGAAAAATGCATTTTTTTTGTTTTATTCTAGAAAGTACTTGCAATATATGCATATGACTTTGCTTTAATAATGGCATACCTGATAGTAAGTGAGGCATCGATGCTCATCGCAAAAAAAAGAGAGAACTTTTTCTCTTGCAAATTCTCCTATTTCTTTCGGGTTTTCTTTTCTCTTGCAAGTTGTATTTAGAAAAGAAGCTGACGACAAGGCAGCAATCAGCGTCGGCAGGGATATCTGTTTCTTTCAATTGTTTGGATTGTCGCCTTTTTTTGGTATATTTGTATAGTAATATCATTTATTTAACAGTAGAATAACCCAACTAGAGAACCGCCAAACTATGTGCCAAACCAACCATGTGTCGACATATCAAATCATTATCGATATTTTTGGCTCAACGCAGTTGTCTCCTTCTGCATAACCTAGTATTCAGACAATTCAAAGTCATAGGACAGAACAATAAACAAGAGAGGAGGACAGCTTTGGGTCATAAACGGCAACAACGCCTCGTCATTTTTTTAGCAAACAAGGATAATTCTCTCGTGGACTCGATGACGAGATATAGAGTTAGGGTTTTCAGTTTCATCTTTTTTTTTACTTTTTTCATTCCCAAAGATACACGCAACCCATATGACTTTGGCATAGTAATGTGGGAGCTTAAAGCGAGACATAGATGCTCATGTAAACAATTTTCTATTTCTTTTTCTGTAGCATGCTTTCTTTTTTCTCTTGTAAGTTCTAATTAAAAAATAGATTATTAGGAGCACCATCTTGCTCATCGTGAGGCATTAGTGATGCTTGGATCCTTGCCCTTTCAGGTATTATATTACATAATATTATGTGTCAAATTAGTTGTATAATTGCATCCGATAACCATCTCTATAGTCAGGAGGCGAGGAAGGTTTTCATACAACACCCAAGGTTCAACATTGAAGTGTTCCTGAAGAGGACGAAAGACGAACGGTCAATCATCCACACGCACTGGCCTAAAGTTGCAAAGACCTTCAACATGAATGAAGGCTCAATATCCGCCTTCCGCTTCAGCAGTTTTCCAGATGAGATGCATCTGTTTATATACCGTCTATGATGCTAATTTCGAAAGGTTCTACATGTTGCATGTGAAACTTGGTGCTGATGCAGTTGTATAATGGAGTAGCTGAGTGCTGAAGCTATATCATGTTGTACTCTGATGTATTTCAATTATGAAATCCTGCTTCCTTAATATGGAAATTAAATATATTATGTGCTTAATATGAATGTCAATTAGATTAATAAATGGATTATTAATAATAGAGCAATTAGTCTGCTAATGGAAAATTAGCCTGCTAATTGGGTTTTACTATTGCAAACGGTTATTGAGAAAATATCGTGGGCGATAACCTCAGGCAACGCACACAGTTTTTAGAAATAAATCGTGTTAAATCAGTGAACAATCACACACAACCTTCTCTTGAAAACTGTTAGCGGAACAAAGGTTAGCGGAACGACGAGCTGGGAAAAAAATTGCCCAGCTGGGTGAACAAGCGAACCAATCGTTCCCCCCGCTCAAGGTGTCTAGCGATATCTTCGCTAACGATTCAAGGATGGTGCCCGGTTATAACAGTCTTGAAGATTACCTGCCCGACGATGTACATTATGAATTCTTGAAGGTGGAAGAACATAGATACGAGTACGGGAAGCCTCTCGTCAAAGATGAAAGGTCTCTAACAACGATGATGCGAAGATTCCATGATTGGTACATGAAAACCTGCAGAGAGTATGGGGGGAGGAATACTTTGACGCTGAGAGTTAAAGAGGAGCATGACCTCGTTGGAAAGGATCTGTTGAATGTTCCATTTGAGGAGTTCTTCCAGTTTTTCAATCAGAAGGCCCTCGATAAATTAACGGTCACTTAGTCTATAAGTACTACTTCTGTCATTAACTCTCTATATATAGGTCAACTCTTTCATTGCATGTATTTATAATTATCCTCACTATATTATGTAGGTTGAAGATCGCCGAATTGAAGAAAAGACAAATTAGTGATATTGAGTTTATTAACCCAAATATCATAGATGCATATTTGGTTGAATTTCAGAAAAAAAGATATCAAGGCCAACTTTCTACAATCGTTGGTATTAAATCAAAACAAAGCTATAATACTCTTTCTTTACAACTTCAAGTGAGTGTTACTTTCTTGTGCATATTCGGTTTTCCTTATTAGTCGAGGTTATAGTAATGTAATTGATGAGTTATGCATGTGTGCGCAGGTTCCACTATATTCTCCTAGAGATTAAGCTCGAGCAGGGACTAGTAACCTTCTTAGACTCGAGACGAAAAGATCCCAAGAAGTATGAGGACATGACTGAAATTCTCGAGAAGTAAGTTAAATCGATCATTATCGCACCATATCGGCAACTTTGTTCACTTCCTGATATCAAGTAATTGTTTTCTTTGTCTGGCAGGGTTTGGAAAAAATTCACCTTAAAAGCTCTGGGACTGCCGAAGAAGCTGGAATTTAAACACACGAAAGTAAGTACTACTAGCATGTTCCGTGCATCTCCTACTGATTCAAGTGCTAGTTTCATCAATACCATTTTAGCATGCTTACTTATCAGTTTTATTGACCTCTATTTCTTGTAAAGTGGTTGTGGCAGGAAGCCGGGAATAATTACTGTGGATACTACATTCGCGAGTCTATCCACCACACGACCTGTGAGCGGGGCTACACTAAAAAACAATATGAAGTGTGTAAGCAATAATATTCAGAATTTAACTTTATTTACCATCATTTGTGTTGAGTTTCATTCATTTATATATATGTATTAACCCTCTTCTTCAAATTAGATGTTTCGGATGCGGGATGAACTCCTAGCACCAGATCACATGCGAGGAATTCAAGAGGAATTGGCGGCATTCTTTCTTGGCCACGTGATCGGTAAAGACGAAGAATACTATGTGGACCCTGTGTTCATATATAATTAGGGGATTATATTGTAAGAGATCTTATATTGTATATATGTAGCTAGTAGCGCCGGATAGATATACGAAAACTTGTTGTTCGACCAATCTCTCGGAGAAGAGGTCGATATGCTCATGACGATCTTCTGTTTCCTTCTCTCTGTATGCATATGTTCATGACGATCTTCTGTTTCCTTCATTTTTGCTTACTAGCTAGCGTGTCAAGTGCTCTCTGTACGTATAGTACGTAGCGTCGACCAAGCACGGAGATAAGAGAGGACACTTCTCTCGATTAATTAATTAGCTACCTAACACAATATATGAAACACCTTAATTAACCATACAAAACCCCCAAATCCCCCCCCCCCTTTAGAAAAAAACAAAAACCCAGCCCCTGAACAGCTGACGCGTGGATGCCTATTGGTCCCGGTTGGTGCCACCAACCTGGACCAAAGGGCCTACTGCCTGGGCTCACCGCACCGGCCACGTGGAGCCCCATCTGTCCCGGTCCGTGTAAGAACTGGTACTAAAGGCCAAGGGCATTAGTAACGAACTTTTAGTCCCGGTTCCAAAACCGGGACAGAAGGCCCTTACGAACCGGGACAAATGGCCCTTTTTTTTACTAGTGATAAGAAAAAAAGCAAAGCCTATTTACTATTGTATATATTGATATTTTTCCCGAAAACCAGTCAAAATACACATGTTGACTTTTGAAAAAACTAATCCTCTTATACTTTGGAAGAGATGAAGTATTAGCCATGCTCTAATCAGATGATCATACTAATCTGCCAAATCACCATCTCAAACTAATCTGACAGGTGTCAAGCCCGCGGATACTTTATGCAATTCGCCCAACTGGCATCATAAGGCGGAACCAAGACCCTGGCGTCACACATGAAAAGCAGCCCAACCGCTGCCCTGATCAGCCGTAGCTAATGATTGATATGCACGCAGAAAGAAGCAGCTGCCGTTTTCCTTTTTCAGGCCTGCACTCAAGAACCGAATTACAGTTTCTATCAAAGAATATGCCACCACATTTTTTTTATATAGAACAGATTAAATTTAGTAGCAGGCCTGACCACTAATGCTGACCAGATTTGTTCAATCACTACGTAGATGACAAGAAAGAAAAGGAAATCAGCAGCTGCTTCTGATCTATCCATCCATTGGTGCTACACAAGTAACCAAGCGTTTGCGGTTGATAACTAATACTACCTCCGTCTAGGTGAATAAGTCATTCGCGTAATTCTAGGTCATCGATTTGAGAAATTAAATATGTGTTATATGTCATGAAAAATATATCACTAGATTTCTACATGGATGTAGTTTCTAAATATATATTTTTTGTCACATATAATACATATTTAGACAGTTAAATCGTTGACCTAGAACTACGCGAATGACTTATTCACCGAGACGAAGATAGTAGTGAAGCTGTATGTAGGTAGATAATAAATACTACTCCCTCCGTCCCATAATTTAAGAAGTATTTTGACATTTTATTAGAGTCAAAAAACGTCTTATATTATGAGACGGAGGGAGTACTTTTCCTATGAGAGAGCTTCTTCTTCCCACAATGCCTCCATGTCTATATATATATAAGAGACGCCATCTGACCGTGTGTGGGATACACGTATGACTTATAACTTGGGACTTAAACAATGACGAGGAGATGAGGCCGTGCTTTCCCTCGTGTGGAAGTGACTGAGGAGGCCCGAGGTTCTTGTTCAATTTGGACTTGCACTCGATCGATCTGATCTACTAGTACTAGTAGGTAGGTAGGTATGAAACATATTTATTCCTGTGTTGGGATGATGGCCGAGAGAGAGAGAAATGTGAAACCAATTCATCTTTACTTTGGAATATATTCCTTCTGTTACTAAATATTTATCTTTCTAGAGATTTCAACAAGTGACTACATACGGAGAAAAATTAATGAATCTACACTCTAAAATATGTCTATGTACATTCGTATGTGGTAGTCCATTTAAAATCTTTAAAAGGACAAATATTTAGGAACGAAGGGAGTATGAAGTACTCCCTCCGTTCCTAAATACTTGTCTTTCTAGACATTTCAAATGACTACTACATACGGATGTATGTAGACATATTTTAGAGTGTAGATTCACTCATTTTGCTCCGTATGTAGTCACTTGTTGAAATGCCTAGAAAGACAAGTATTTAGGAACGGATGGAGTATTAGCCATGATCTAATCAGATGATCATACTAATCTGCCAGATCACCATGTGAAACTAATCTTACGGGTGTCAAGCCGGCGAATACTTTATGCGGTTATACAATTCGCCAAACTGGCATCACACTCACACGACGGAACCAAGACCCTGGCGTCACACAAGAAAAGCAGCCCAACCGCTACCCTGATACCAAGACCCTGGCGTCACACAGGAAAAGCAGCCCAGCCGTTTTCATGAGTACGTTTTCATCTACGCGTCCTCATGAAAACCGTCCCACGCCGTCCATGCACGCCTGCCCAATCGATCGATCACGAGCTGTCGCACGCGCGAGGCGCTCCTATATATATGAGCTGCTCGATCGGGGAGGTCCTCCTCTCCTCAGGCCGCCACGTGTTCTTCCTCCCAATTCCCACTCCGTCTGCTCAATTGCTGCGTCATGGCCGGTTCACATCAGCTGCTTCGTTCTGAGGTGAGTGATCGACCCCCCTTGGAAGCACGCGGAGTGATCCTTCTCCTCCATTTTTTTCTTGTACTTTTGTGAGGCGTAACAAGAGCTTTCTTTTGTCACCAAATTCAGTATTACACACTTATAAGGTTAGGGCGAGGATAAAGTTCTAGGTTGAAAACAGAGATCTATCAAAAAAATATTACACACTATACTAGGGTAATGACAAAACTCCGGGATGGAAACAGAGATTTGAATACCATGGAAAACGTCAAGCTCACAAGACCTAGCAACATTAATTGGCCAAGGCTTAATAATAAACTTGTAAACACTTTTTTTTGGGAGTGAATTCCACTTTTTACCCCATATTTATACATTTATGACACTAATTACCCCTTCGAGTGAAAATTCGTCTAGAATACCCCTTTTGAAATCTTTGGACCCTTGTTTTTTGATGCGTGTCCATCAGGTAAGGTGTGAGGTGACGCCCTGTATCCAAAAACATGTGGACGGCCACAAGGAGTGGAATAGATAGACAAGAGAAGCTTGGACAAGATCGCCAATGATGCCCTCCGATCCTTACAATTTTTTTTACAAATCAATGACGCAACATGCCGATCCTATCGACCATAAACAGACAAAATGTAAAACTGGGGTAAAACCGTGTTAAAAGTCTCCAAAATCTGACATTTCGATAAAAGTTCCGCTAAATAGGGTAATATGTGTCACAAATGTACAACTACAAGGTAAAAAATGGAATTCACTCTTTTTTTGGCTATGCTTCTATCATTATCAATTATGGAATGGTAACTCTATCTTTTTCCTTTTTCTCGGTAGAAAAAGAAAATGGCGAAGATGGTATGTCGTCATCAGAATGGCAAGGGAAGCTATGGCAAGCATTGCTACATGATGTGGCGGACGATGTTTGAGATCGACACAAAGTACGTGCCGATCGAGCCCATCGGAAGAGGATCTTACGGGATAGTTTGCTCATCGATGAACAAGAATACAAACGAGATGGTTGCCATAAAAAAGATAAACAATGTCTTTGACAACCACGTGGATGCGTTGAGAACGCTGCAGGAGATGAAGCTCCTTCGACACTTGCGTCATGAGAATGTCATTGCTTTGAAGGATATAATGATGCCAATACATAGGAGGAGCTTCAAAGATGTCTACTTGGTGTCCGAACTGATGGACACGGATCTGGATCGGATCATCAACTCATCTCAAACGCTTATGACTGAGCACTGCCAATATTTCCTTTTTCAGGTATGCATCTGTCACCTCTATTTTTCATTCTTTCTTTTGCTTCACACATGTTCAGTAATATTTCATCAATTCACCATTTTATCATAAGTTAGTTCATTCATACCTCATGCTCTATCCGGAAGTAACGCGTACGGGTTTGCTTTGCTAAACATAGTCAATCTCATGAGTTATCCAGATGTAATGCCGATGGCTATTCTTTCTACCGATACAAATCAGAGTAGGGCTGATAATTTCTACAGCTTTCATCTAAGCTAATAAGCTATGCCTAATTATTTAACTCGGACATATATTGGTGAGATCATGTTTAATCGAGTTATGATTTTTGATTGTTCCAGAAAAGGTTCTTGTATGACAACATACTGTTTTCATAGTTCGATGCCAATTTGTAGTTAGTTCATGGTCCATGTAAAGTTGTCAAGTTACTAAAGATTGATCGGCTTCTCGAAGAAGCACTGGTCAATTTCAATATGTGTGGTAGTACTGTAGTAGTTTCTATAGCTGCTCCCAGATGGCGCTTATGTGCTTAGGAATTGTAAATGTTTAAAAACAGAACAACTTAATATAGATCTCATTTACACAGGGTATTTGCATGAACATATGTAGCTTAAGCCTTTGTATAAATGATGCAAGGAAAGCTATGTATGCACTAGACATTAGCATCTTGACGAAGACTTACTTGATAGACTTGTCTTATAAATTAGTACTTTCATTTGTTACAATGATATCTTTGAACTTTTTGTCGGCCATTTACGATCTCTTTAATATTTATCAATCTATCAATATTCTAAGATGCTGCCTTTTGTTGATTGTAGCTGCTCCGAGGCCTGAAGTATCTTCATTCAACTGGGATACTCCATAGAGACCTGAAACCACTCAACCTTCTAGTTAATGGAAACTGTGACCTGAAGATTTGTGACTTTGGTCTTGCCCGAACAATTAACACTGAAGGTCAGTGTTTGACTGAACATGTTGTCACCCGATGGTATAGAGCTCCAGAGCTGCTGCTCTCTAGCGACAACTATGGCACCTCCATAGATGTGTGGTCAGTTGGCTGCATCTTTGCTGAGCTTCTTGGCCGCAAGCCAATCTTTCCTGGAACCAACAGCCTAAATCAGCTTCAGCTTATAGTCAATGTTCTTGGCACCATGAACGATGCTGACCTTGAGTTCATTGATAAATCAAGATCTCGCAATTACGTCAACTCCCTTTCATACACCCCTGGGATTCCCCTCACCAAAATGTACCCACAAGCGCACCCTCTTGCCATTGATCTGTTGCAGAAGATGTTGGTCTTTGATCCTTCCAAAAGGAGTAAATAGCATAAAACTACTACTTTACATGCTAAGGTTCCAAAAAACTACCGGTTTTTAATTTTTTTCAGATAACTACGAAGTGGGTGGTCGGCTGTTTCAAAAAACTCTAATCGTCCAGTGCTTTACTATTGATCGTGATTATGACAGTTGGGCCCGGCACGTAAGAAAACTGATTGTTTGACCGTTTGTTTGACCGTTAACTGACATGTGGGGCCCATATGTCAGTGTCTCTTTGTCATAATCTAATAAAAAAAGTCAATAAAGCATTTGGGTCCCTGTAAACATTTTTTAAAGCAATCAGGTCCCTGTAAAAATTGAAAAAAGCAATCAGGTCCCTGCAAACTTAAAAAAAAGCAATCGGGTCCCTTGCGTGCTCAAGCTCGAGAGGAGCCGCGCCACCGCAGAGCTCCCTCACGCGCCCGTCAGCGTGCAGTACGCGCCGCGGCGGACCTCCCTTCGGCCGCCGCCTCCTCCTGCCGGCGAGCTCCGCCTGGAGCCGCCGTGAAGTCCCAGCGGCGCGACCTCTCTCTCTCCTCCCTCTTCCTGGGCGCGGCGGCCCGAGCCCAAGCCCCTGGCCATGGCGCTCGGCTCGCGGCAGCGCGTGCTCCTGGGCGCGTTGGCCTGAACCCTGGCCATGGCGCGCGGCGTCCCTTGGTCCTTGCTCCTGGGCGCGGCTCGTGGCGCTCCTGGGCGCGGTAGCCCGTGCTCCTGGGTGCGCTCGCGGCGTCCCTTGCTCGCCTTGCTCCTGGGCGCGGGGCGCGGCGACCCTTGCTACTGGCGCGAAGCGCGGTGGAGGTGCCCGTCAGTGAGAGGTGCAGGTGCTCGAGGTCGGGCCTTCGCCGGGAGGAGGAAACGGAGAAGAAAGAGGCAGGGAAGAAGAAAGAGGCAGGGGGAGAAGAAATGGTACGAGTTAACGGTCAAACAAACGGTCAACTAATTAGAGCTCTGGCGCATGGGGCCCAGCTATCATAATCGTGATTAATTGTAAAACACTCTGTCATCAGGGTTTTCTGAAATAGCCGACCACCCACTTGGTAGTTATCTGAGAAAAATTAAAAACCGGTAGTTTTTTGAAACCCTAGCCTGTAAACACTAGTAGAAAACAGGGCTATGGTCCAGGCCGGCTCAGCCCATTAGTCCCGGTTCAGTGTAGAACCGGGACCAATGTGGGCATTGGTCCCAGTTCGTGAGCCCAGGGGGCCGGCCGGGCCACGTGGGCCATTGGTCCCGGTTCGTCTGGACCTTTTGGTCACGGTTGGTGCGACGAACCGGGACCAATGGGCCTCGCTCCTGACCCACCACCATTGGTCCCGGTTGGTGGCTTGAACCGGGACCAAAGGCTCCCCTTTAGTCCCGGTTCATGCCACCAACCGGGACCAATGAGGTGCCTATATATACCCCCTCGCGCAAGAGCAGAGCACAGTGCTCTGTTTTTTCTGGCCGAGGGAGAGAGGGCTTTGTGGTGCTCTAACTCACCTCCTATGCACATGAGGTGTTCGATGGAATGCCCGAGCCACACTACTTAAGCTTTCTCCTCTCGAAGCTCGACCTCCAAGCTCCATTTTCCTCGAGATTTGTCTAGATTTAGCGGTCCGTCACGCCCCGTCCCCGTCTTCACCGCCGTCGATCACCCGCGCCGATCTCATCACCGACACCACCGTGGTGAGCCTCTTGTTCTTATCTTCTTTCTGAAAGGAAAAATATTCTTACTTGTATGTTTAGATAGATACTTGTATCATTTTCTTACATTTATTATTGCATCTTATATAGTGCGATGGTTTTGGTATCCGCCTCCGTCGGCCCTCGTCCTGTCTATGATTCGGATTTGGTATGTATATTATCTTTATAACTATTGGTTAATTTATTGTTTATGAAAATTATGCCGACCAACGTGACATAGATTTTATTTATCTAGGATGTATGTGAATCGGAAATGCCAACCGACCCTATTGTCGAGAGGTTAAATTTAGTTGAAGAAGAAAACAATTTGTTGAAGGAAAAAATAAAAAAAGTTGAGGAGGAGAAGATGATATTGGAGTTGCATGTTGCGGATGTCGTCGATGATCACAAGATCAAGATGGATGCAATGCGCTTGAAGATTAGAAAGATTAGAAAATATGCCATTCATACCGAGGCTTGGTATCATTATGCCGTTGGATCAATTGTTACCTTGGTTGCGATTATGATCGCATTTGTTTTCGCATTGAAATGTTTTACATAGTTTCAATGTATGGTTTAATTAATTAGATGCTCTGGAGAGCTATATGTTGTTAGATGAGAACTATGTATGCACTTTGGTTTTAATGTGATGATGAACTTCTATTAATTTGGACACTTAATTATATATAATGCACGCAGATGAACCGGCAATGGATGTACGGTGACAGACACACCCGCGAGTACATTAAGGGCGTGCATGAGTTTCTCGATGCGGCTGAGGCAAACAAGCAGAATGGTTTTATGTGTTGTCCATACACTGAATGTGGGAATACGAGGTCTTACTCTAACCGGAAAATCCTTCACTCCCACCTGCTTTACAAGGGTTTCATGCCACACTATAATGTTTGGACGAGGCATGGAGAAATAGGGGTTATGATGGAAGACGGCGAAGAAGAAGAGTACGATGACAACTATGTTCCCCCTGAATACGGTGATGCTGCAACGGGGGGAGCTGGTGAAGATCAAGAGGAACCAGACGATGTGCCCAATGATGCTGCCACGGGTGAAGCTGCTGAAGATCAAGAGGAACCAGACGATGTGCCCGATGATGATGATCTCCGCCGGGTCATTGTCGATGCAAGGACGCAATGCATTAGTCAAAAGGAGAAGCTGAAGTTCGATCGCATGTTAGAGGATCACAAAAAAGGGTTATACCCCAATTGCGAAGATGGCAACACAAAGCTCGGTACCGTACTGGAATTGCTGCAGTGGAAGGCAGAGAATGCTGTGGCTGACAAAGGATTTGAGAAACTACTGAAAATATTGAAGAAGAAGCTTCCAAAGGATAACGAATTGCCCGACAGTACATACGCAGCAAAGAAGGTCGTATGCCCTTTAGGATTGGAGGTGGAGAAGATACATGCATGCCCTAATGACTGCATCCTCTACCGCGGTGCATACAAGGATCTGAACGCATGCCCGGTATGCGGTGCGTTGCGGTATAAGATCAGACGAGATGACCCTGGTGATGTTGACGGCGAGCCCCTCAAGAAGAGGGTTCCTGCGAAGGTGATGTGGTATGCTCCTATAATACCACGGTTGAAACGTCTGTTCAGAAACGAAGAGCATGCCAAGTTGATGCGATGGCACAGTGAGAACCGAAAGAAAGATGGGAAGTTGAGAGCACCCGCTGACGGGTCGCAGTGGAGAAAAATCGAGAGAAAGTACTGGGATGAGTTTGCAAAGGACCCAAGGAATGTATGGTTTGCTTTAAGCGCGGATGGCATTAATCCTTTCGGGGAGCAGAGCAGCAATCACAACACCTGGCCCGTGACTCTATGTATGTATAACCTTCCTCCTTGGATGTGCATGAAGCGGAAGTTCATTATGATGCCAGTTCTCACCCAAGGCCCTAAGCAACCCGGCAACGAAATTGATGTGTACCTAAGGCCATTAGTTGAAGAACTTTTACAGCTGTGGAATGGAAACGGTGTACGTACGTGGGGTGAGCACAGACAGGAGGAATTTAACCTTAAGGCGTTGCTGTTCGTGACCATCAACGATTGGCCCGCTCTCAGTAACCTTTCAGGACAGACAAATAAAGGATACCACGCATGCACGCACTGTTTAGATGACACTGAAAGTATATACCTGGACAAATGCAGGAAGAATGTGTACCTGGGCCATCGTCGATTTCTTCCGACCAACCATCAATGTCGAAAGAAAGGCAAGCATTTCAAAGGCGAGGCAGATCACCGAAAGAAGCCCGCCATGCGCACCGGTGATCACGTGCTTGCTATGGTCAATGATTTACACTACGTAATCTTTGGAAAGGGTCCCGGTGGACTAGCTGTTCCGAATGACGTTGAGGGACACGCACCCATATGGAAGAAGAAATCTATATTTTGGGACCTACCCTACTGGAAAGACCTAGAGGTCCGCTCCTCAATCGACGTGATGCACGTGACGAAGAACCTTTGCGTGAACCTGCTAGGCTTCTTGGGCGTGTATGGGAAGATAAAAGATACACCTGAGGCACAAGAGGACCTGCAACGTTTGCACGAAAAAGACGGCATGCCTCTGAAGCAGTATAAAGGTCCTGCCAGCTACGCTCTTACGAAAGAAGAGAAAGAAATCTTCTTTGAATGCCTGCTCAGTATGAAGGTCACGACTGGCTTCTCGTCGAATATAAAGGGAATAATAAATATGCCAGAGAAAAAGTTTCAGAACCTAAAGTCTCATGACTGCCACGTGATTATGACGCAACTGCTTCCGGTTGCATTGAGGGGGCTTCTACCAAAAAACGTCCGATTAGCCATTGTGAAGCTATGTGCATTCCTCAATGCAATCTCTCAGAAGGTGATCGATCCAGAAATCATACCAAGGCTAAGGAGTGATGTGGCGCAATGTCTTGTCAGATTCGAGCTGGTGTTCCCACCATCCTTCTTCAATATCATGACGCACGTCCTAGTTCATCTAGTCGACGAGATTGTCATCCTGGGGCCTGTATTTCTACACAATATGTTCCCCTTTGAGAGGTTCATGAGAGTCCTAAAGAAATATGTAGGCCAGAAGGAAGCATCTCCATGGGCCATCAAACAGAGGATGTTATCGGGTTTTGTGTTGACTTCATTCCTGGCCTTAACAAGATAGGTCTCCCTAAATCGCGGTATGAGGGGACACTGACTGGAAAATGCACTCTTGGAAGAGACTCAATAATATGCAGGGACGGATATTCTTGGTCTCAAGCACACTACACAGTTCTACAGAACTCTACCTTGGTGACCCCGTATGTCGATGAACACAAGAACAGTCTGCGCTCCAAACACCCGGACCAGTGCGACGACTGGATTACATGTGAACACATCAGGACTTTCAGCAGTTGGTTGGAAACACGCCTCAGAGGTGACAACACTGTTTGTGATGAGTTGTACTTGTTATCCAGGGGACCATCTTTGACTGTATTGACTTACAAAGGATACGAGATAAATGGGAATACATTTTACACGATCGCCCAAGATCAAAAGAGCACCAACCAAAACAGCGGTGTCCGCTTTGATGCAGCAACCGAGAGCGGAAAGGACACATATTATGGTTACATAGTGGACATATGGGAACTTGACTACGGACCTGATTTTAAGGTCCCTTTGGTTAAGTGCAAATGGGTCAATCTGTTAGGCGGCGGGGTACAGGTAGACCCACAGTACGAAATGACAATAGTGGATCTGAAAAATCTTGGCTACACTGACGAACCGTTTGTCCTAGCCAATGATGTGGCACAGGTTATCTATGTGAAGGACATGTCTACCAAACCGAGAAAAAGAAAAGATAAGGAAGCGAATACATCATACGATGAGCCAAAGCGCCACATAGTTCTTTCAGGAAAAAGGGACATCCTGGGAGTGGACGGCAAGACAGACATGTCTGAAGATTATGAAAAGTTTCATGAAATTCCTCCCTTCAATGTCAAGGCTGACCCAAGCATCCTGATAAACAATGAAGATTATCCATGGTTACGGCGCAATAAGCAAATGACACAAGCGAAGAAAAAGTGAAGACTTTCTCCCGCAATAAGCAAATGCTATGTGGGTGAAATTATGATACCATCCCAACTTTGATGTCTTATGGTTCGAAACTTTGATACTTCGAAAGTGATTGTCCATTTTATACACGAAGTGCATCAAGTTTTTGCTGTAACCCTATCTACTTTTTGGAACATGCTATGTGGGTGAAATGATGATACCATGCCAACTTTCAACCTTTTCAGAGTTCATTTTGAAATGCTTTCCAATTTCAGAGTCATTTAGCTCAAAGAATGAATTAATAGCAAACAGAATGAACTACAAAACTTTTATGAAAATAAAAACAATCAATTGAAATATTATGTTATGATCAACTAAAATAAAACTATAATATTCTT
>NC_057812.1:12771078-12777211 GCF_018294505.1 Triticum aestivum | reverse complement strand
CGCCGCGCCCATCCGGCTCAAAGCATGTTTTTTATTAGATTAATTTCTTATTAGATTTATTACATTAATGTTTTTGTTCACAGCATGTTTTTGTTCATATATGTATTTTTTTGTTCATTTGTGTATTAATGTTTTTGTTGCATATATGTAATTTTTTTCAATGTATATATGTATGTGGTAGCTATATATGCATGATGAGGGGGGTGGGGGTCGATATACCCCCTCCCCGATAATTTCAACATGAGCGGAGAGGTCGATATAGCCCCTCCCCGACAACATGAGAGAGGGACGAGGGGTCGAGAGAACTAAATAAGATGATGATGTTTATGATGTTTTTTTCCTGTTGATGATATGATGATGTTGATGATGTTTTTTTCTGTTGATGATATGATGATGTTTTTTTTTCATATATGCATTTTTTCATATATATGATGATGTTAGTGGAGAGGAAAAAGTAAAATAAGGAAAAGGAAAATAAGTAGAGAAAGAAGGAGAAGAAGAAGGAGAAGACGAGGAGAGGAAGAAAAGGAAAAGGAGAAGAAGAAAGGAATAGAGGAGAAGAAGAGAAAATTAGAATATATATTCTATTTTCTCTTTTCTCCTCTATTCCTTTCTTCTTCTCTTCTTTTTTTTCTTCTTTTTTTTCTTCGACACATGGGGGGGGGGGTCGAGAACGTCGGACATTCATGAGAGAGGCGAGGAAGAAGGGGAAGAAGAGGGTGAAGAAGAGGAGAGGAAGAAGAGGAAGTCTTCTCCTCTATTCTTTCTTTTCTTCTTTTTTCTTCTTCTTCTTCCTCTTTATTTTATCGGGAACGAGGGTCGTCGAGAGGTCGAGGAGCGGTAGAGGAGAAACCCTAAATAGAAAGTATCGTCGGTGTGAGATACATGTACCGTCGGTTTCGGACACTACACCCACATCCCACAAGTGGCGCGGGCTTCGACGCCCACGTCACTTGTGGGACGTGGATGTAGTGTCCGACACCGAAGGCCACATGTATCTCACACCCACGATACTTGCTAGCTATTTAGGGTTTCCTCTACCGAAAAGAAGAGGAGAAATAAATAAGAAGAAGAAAAAAGAAGAAAAAGAAGAGGAGAAGAAGAAAGGAATAGTGGAGAAGAAGAGAAAATAGAATATATTCTATTTTCTCTTTTCTCCACTATTCCTTTCTTCTTCTCCTCTTTTTTTTCTTCTTTTCTTCTTCTTCTTCTTCTTCTTCTTCTTCTTCTTCTTCTTCTTATTCTTATTCTTATTAGCGGGAAGTAGAGAGAGGTTTCCTAGTGTCAAAGTATTGAAGAAATCCATGCCTTCATCATTAGCCGAAAGTAACCAGGGCATGTTGGTACGAAGTTCTGCAAAGTTGTTCTGGAATGGAGTCCCGGATAGAATAATCCGCCTTTTGGTACGAATTCAACAAAGGCCTTCCAAATAGCGATATTCGGAAGGCTCTTGCTGAACTTTGTATCAAAAAGCGAATTATCCTATCTGGGACTCCGTTCCAGAACAAGTTTGAAGAGCTTCGTACCATCATGCACATGTTACTTTCGCCTAATGATGAAGACATGGTTTTGTTGAATCCCTTGACACTAGGCAACCTCCCGACCCCTCGGCGATCCTACCGAACATGAGAGGAAGAAGAGGATAAAAAAAGAAGAGGAAGAAGAAAAAAAAGAGGAGAAGAAAGAATAGAGGAGATCTTCTCCTCTATTCTTTCTTCTCCTCTTATTTTTCTTCTCCTCTATTCTTTCTTCTCCTCTTTTTTTTCTTCTTCTTCCTCTTTTTTTTATCGGGAACGAGGGTCGTCGAGGGACATAGATGTAGTGTCGTCGTTGTCGATATATACCCCCTCCCGATAGCTTACTATGATTAGGTAGCTAGTTCTATGTTTGGCACTAATATATTCATCTGTCATGTTTGAATAATAATTGCCATGTTGTAAATATTTGTAGAAACTATGGACATCGCCCTAGACGAAGCAACAAAAGAAGCGTTGTTGAGGGACATAATCGCAGAAGGAAGTGATGCCATCTCATTGTTTCTCAACGAAACCGATGGTCTGGAAGGAGAGGGTGAACAAGCTGGCTACGGTGACCTAATGCCGGTGCAAGAAGAAGAACATGAGGACGGCTCCGGTGACCCAATGCCGGTGCAAGAAGGAGACCGTGATGATGGCTCCGGTGACCAAACCGAGTCCGGCCAGGTATATATATTAGTTAAGCCTATGCTGACTAGCTGATTGATGCATTCATTGTTTTGGTATGTACACATATTAATTAAGTCTTTGTTCTTTTTTCTAGCCCTCCGAATCGAGCACAACTTCGGTAAAGAGACGAGGCCCGAAGAAAAAGTTGAGCTCGGATGAAAAGTTTGAGATCATAGCAATCGCGCCCGACGGCCAACCTATTGAACCCCTCCGGACAAAGAGCGCATTTGTTGCTCAGTGCGGGGTTCTGGTTAGGGACAAGATCCCGATAAGCATCCAGCAATGGTTTAAGCCGGCTACAGAAGACCCCGAGGTGTCTTATGTCAATGATATGCAGAAAAATGATCTTTGGACTGAGCTGAAGTCAAATTTCACCCTACCGCCTGAGGATAATCTAGAGAACCCAGTTAAAGAGAAATTAATCAAGTCTTTTGCTCTGAAGAGGATGGCAGAACTATTCAGGAGGTGGAAGAAAGAGCTGAATAAGTTTGTCGAAAATAATGAGACACCAGAATTCAAGGGCAGATATGAGAAGATCAGAGATCATTGGCCCGCATTTGTGGCCCACAAGACATCAGAAAAGAGTAAGAAGATGTCGGCGACAAACAAGCAAAATGCTGCGAAGAAGAAGCTTCACCATCGCACGGGGTCAGGTGGCTACCTCGTAGCCCGGCCTAAGTGGTCCAAGACTGAGAATGATCTGGTTCATAAAGGGATCGAACCAGAGACAATTAACTGGCCAGACCGTTGCCGGACTTGGTTCTTCGGGGCTGGCAGAACACTGGACCCTGTAACAGGGAAGTGCATTTGGACGAACGATCAAATGGACATACCAGTCAGTAAGCTTAAGCAGTATATCGAAGCAGCGCAGGAAGGGACGTTCTTTCCAGACAGAGAGAACGACGAGCTCACAATGGCCCTCGGGAATCCTGAGCACCCTGGACGGACACGAGGCACGCCAGGCTCCATTCCGTGGAAGGTTGGGTTTCCGGACGCAGGCGGTTACAAATCCCATGAGAGGAGGAAAAAAGTGCAGCAGACCCAAATACAGGCGCTGCAAGCAAGGGTAGACGCGATAGAGGAACGAGAAGCAAATCGCAGCAAACGTACTGCCGAAGCCTCCCCCGAAGCTACCCCGCCATCTCAGCGCAGAAGCAGCGTGGCTTCCACCGAGCTGCTTCAGCTGGAGCATGCCTTGACGGCTCCTGCCAGCTATCCCGTGGATGCTATAACGGAGTGTCAAAATTGCCACCTTATGACGCAATGGATGAATTTGAAGGTCAAGGCGGCTGTTGGCTCTGTTTATCCTACTGAACCCGTCGCAACTTTTCACTGCCGGCCGATTCCAGAAGGATATGCTAGGGTGATGGTGGATGAGATAACGGAGGGATTTGAGGACCTCCAGCTTGACCACCCTACCGGTGAAGGGGAGACTTGGCTGGGGTCTGCTCTGAAGACTCCATGCCTATGGCGGAAGGAGCTCATCAACCTTCCGAACTGGACGCCACCGCCTCCTCCTCCTCTTCCGGCGAGTCAGGGCACTCCGCCTCCACCTCCTCCTCCTCCGGCGAGTGACGATCAGGGCCCTCGGCCGGCTCCTTCTCCGGCGCGTGGCGGCACTCCGCCTCCTTCTCCGCCTGCGCCGATGCGCCCGAGCAGCCAACCTCCTCCTTCTCCGCCTCGTCAGCAAGGGCGGAAGAGACCTGCCGCCGCTCCAGCTGCTCCGGCGCGTCGTAGTCCTTCTCCTCCGCTGCTTAAGCAAGTAAAGAAGACAACCGCTTCGTCTGCTCGGTCGGCGTCTAGCAGTACAACCAGAGGCGGGAGGACATACAGATTCGGTCCTTCTCTGAAGACTCCAGAGAAGTTACCATATGAGAGGACCTTGGAGGAGAACGCCGAGATCGCACGAGAAGAAGTGAGGAACTTCTTTGAAGGGGTGAAAGCAAAGAAACATCCACCTCCGGAGGAGAAGGTAGATCGGGTGGAAGTGAAGCGCACTCTGGCTGCCCTGACAAAACCATCGAAGTCTGATCCGCCGAAAGGAAACTATGACCGCATTATTGGAAAGGAATTTGCCGAAGCGGAGCGGTCGGGAAGTACTGTCAGTGATCAAAGGCTGAAAGAACGACGAGCTGGGAAACAAATTGCCCAGCTCGGCGAACAAGCGAAGCAATCGTGCCCCCCGCTCAAGGTGCCTAGCCACAATGTCGATAATGATCCGAGGATGGTGCCCGGTTATAGCAATCTTGCAGATTACCTGCCCGACGAAGTACATTATGAACCCATGGAGGTGCAGATACAAAGATACGAGTATGGGAAGCCTCTCGTCAAAGATGAAAATCTCTATCAACGATGATGCGAAGATTGCATGATTGGTACTTGAAAATCTGCAGAGACTCTGGGGGGAGGAGTACTTTGTATGTGAAAGTTAAAAAGGAGCATGACCTCGTTGGAATTGATCTGTTGCCTGTTCCATTTGAGGAGTTCTATCAGTTTTTCAATCAAATGGCCCTCGATAAAACAACGGTCGCCTGCTACTGTCTGTAAGTAGTACTACTTCTGTCATTAAGTTTCTCTATATAGCTTAGCTCTTTCATTGCATGTATTTATAATCATCCTCACTATATTATGCAGATTGAAGATCGCCGAATTGAAGAAAAGACAAGTCAGTGATATTGGGTTCATTAACACATATCTCATAGATGCAACTCAGGTTAAACTTCATGCCGCAGCTACCGAGGCCAGCTTGCTACGATAGTTCGTAATAAATCAAAACAAAGATATAATACTCTTTCCTTACAACTTCAGGTGAGTGTTACTGTCTTGTGCGTATTCGGTTTCCCTTATATATTAGTCAAGGTTATAGTAATGTAATTCATGAGTTATGCATGTGTGTGCAGTTTCCACTATATTCTCCTAGAGATTAAGCTTGAGCAGGGAGTAGTAACCGTCTTGGACTCTAAACGAAAAGATCCCAAGGAGTATGCGGACATGACTGAAATTCTCAAGAAGTAAGTTAAATCGATCATTATCCACCATATCAGCAACTTTGTTCATTTCCTGATATCAAGTAATTGTTTTCTTTGTCCGGCAGGGTTTGGAGAAAATTCACCAAAACAGTTCCGGGACTGCCGAAGGAGCTGGAATTTAGACACCCGAAAGTAAGTACTATAGTAGCATGTTCCGCGCATCTCCTAGTGATTCAAGCGCTAGTTTCATCAATACCATTTAGCATTCTTGCTTATCAGTTTGATTGACCTCTATTTCTTGTAAAGTGGTTGTGGCAGGAACAAGGGAATGCTTTTTGTGGATACTACATCTGCGAGTCCATCCGCCACACGACCTGTGAGCGGGGCGGGTACTCTAACGAACAATATGAAGTACGTAAATAACAACATTCACAATTTTATTTTATTACCATCATTTGTGTTGAGTTTCATTCATTTATATATATATATATGTATTGACCCCCTTCTTCAAATTAGATGTTTCGGAAGCGGGATGAACTCCTAGCACCAGCTCGCATGCGAGCAATTCAAGAGGAATTGGCGGCATTCTTTCTTGACCACGTGATCCCTGAAGACGGAGAATTCTATGTGGACCCTGAGTCCGTATGATTATATTTGTAAGAGATAATTATTGTATATATGTAGCCGGTAGTGTTAGATAGATATACGAGAACTTGTTGTTCGACCAATCTCTCGGAGAAGGAGAGGTGGTCGATATCACTTCTCTCTGTATATATGCATATATGTTCATGACGATCTTCTGTTTCCTTCGTTTGCTTACTAGCTAGCTAGCGTGTCTAGTCCTCTCTATATACGTATGTATAGTACGTAGCGTCGACCAAGCACGGACATAACAGAGGACACTTCTCTCTATTAATTATAACTAGCTAACATAATATATGAAACACCTAAATTAACCCC
>NC_057812.1:12763814-12770756 GCF_018294505.1 Triticum aestivum | reverse complement strand
GTGGATGCCTATTAGTCCCGGTTGGTGCCACCAACCGGGACCAAAGGGTCTCCTGACGGGGCTCTGCGCACTGCCCACGTGGAGGGCCTTTAGTCCCGGTTCTGGATTGAACCGGGACTAAAGGGGGGAGGTATTAGTACCGACACTTTAGTCCCGGTTCCGGAACCGGGACTAAAGGCCCTTACGAACCGGGACTATAGGCCCTTTTTCTACCAGTGAAAGTAGTAATTTTATGCTATTTACTCTTCCAAAAGGATCAGTGTCACCGAGGCTCTGGAGCACCCCTATTTGTCTAGGCTGTATGATCCGAGTGTAAGCCGTCCTGCACAGGCACCCATCGATCTCGATATAGATGAAAACCTCGGTGTGGAGATGATCCGAGAAATGATGTGGCAGGAGATGCTCCAGTACCCCTGAGGCTACCATGATGGTGAATATGTGACAAGCATGAATGAACATCTCAAGAGCTATTTGCCACATGCCCACACAAAGGTCTTCGCTTGTTCATTTTTATATAAATTTTATAGTGATTATTGTTGAAATATGCCCTAGAGGTAATAATATTTGTATTATTATATTTTCATATTCATAATTAAGGAGTTTATATCCTATGTTATAACTGCTATGATTCTGAAATAATATTTGTAAAATAGTTGTTGTCCATTTATTCTTTGTTGTAACTGAAGATGAAGGTACATATTCATCCATGTCGACATCATAGACATCAGCTTCCTCTGAATTGCTATCAATATTTTTGTCTCGATGCAAAGATCCTTTTCACATAACCCAAAATTTAGCATGTTCTCAGCCCTAGGATGGAACAAAAAACAAGAAATGATGGTGATTAATCAACGACAATGACATCTCGTAATTTATTATCATTTTTATTCTGTTCTCACAGAACGAATTCTCCTAAAATTGGCGACACCGTTTAGGTTGTCGATGAATGTACATGTCCTAAAGGCTAAAGCCACGTCAGTCGCATCTAGTTTGCACATCTCACCGTCTTTTCCCCATTTGTAGATAACTATTTTATTTTTGTTTGCAAAGAATACATGCAGGACATATGACTTTGCCTTAATAATGTTGCAGCTGATGCCGAGGCATCAATGCTCATGACAAACCACTGTTAAAACTTTTTTTCTCTTGCAAGCTCTCTGTCTTTTTAGATTTTGTTCTCTTTTAAGTTGCTTATCAGTGCCATCCAGGTGACGGTGAGGCATCGGTGCTCGCAAGTATATCCATTTATTTCTTCCTTCCATGCTCGGATTCTCGCCTTCTCGAGTATTTATATGGTACTATGTTTTAGTTAATCGAACAATAGTTGCGCTTGGTAACAACCACTCAGCATGAAGAATCACCTAAGGTTTCAGCGCAAATTAATTCGGCGTCAACACTATTGATATTTCTGTTTTGACACAAATGTCTTTTTCAGCATAACATTTTTGAGTCCTAGGATAGAGCTAAAAACAAGGAATGACGACAACTGTAACTCATCTGCGGCAACAGCCCCTCACGATTTATTTCTTTATTTATTTGGACAAATGAGTTCTCCTAAATTTGGTGTTTCCGGGTGACGCCGTCTAGGGTTTTGGATTCTCTGTTTTCATCATCGTCAATGGGAGGTGGAGACTCTGGTGATCCTGGCCAGGCAGTTGTCCACCGGCCGGGGGTGCGGCAGGTACCTCACCCGGCAATTTGGGTTTTTCCTTGTCAGCCTGCATTCAGATGCAAAGTCAGTGTTACCACACAGTCACCGTTGGCTGCAGATGTTGCATGACATTGATGGCAATGTTGCAGAGACAGTCAACAGATGTGAACTGGAAGTTTACTTGTAGCCAAGGAGGAAATGGTGGAGGAAGACAGAGATCTCGAGCTTGGCGAGATCGTTGCCCGGGCACAGCCTCGTGCCGAGCCCGAACGGAAGGAACGTCCCGGCCCTTGGCGGCGGGCCCTGAGAATAAGGAGGAAAGAAAACAATCACTTCAAACTGTGAGGAAATGCAGATTTCGTTCAGAAGTTGAGTGCTGAAGAATGTCTGTCACCAACCTCCCATCTTGAAGGGTCGAACTTCTTGGGGTCAGGGTACACCTGAGGGTCCATGTGCACGCTCCTGTACCACAGCTGAACCTTCCACCCCTTGGGTATCAGATAACCTGAGGATTTTGTTCATGTCAGGTTACAGAGAGGTTCAGACGACCATGAAACTCAAATACTATGATGCATTGAGGATGAACACAGGGTGTGTGTATGATGGTGGATTGATCTATATAGTAGAGCGCACCGTTGACGGAGACGTCGCGGGTCGCCTGGCGGAACGACACGAAGGAGATGTTGACGAACCGGAGCGTCTCGTCGACCACCTGTCATTGTGTTTCAGAGGGTGATCACATTTGTTACTACTAGTTGGTTGATTTCAGATAGCACAGGGGCATTGTTCAGACATGACTGAATCTGAATGAATGTAATGAGTTTCAGAGCAAAGTATGCAGAGAAATGTTGTAGTACCTGTGAGAGGTACTCCATCTTCCTGAAGTCCCTGAGGGTGAGCCCCTTCTGTCCCGGGGGAATGCTCCTCATGATCGCCTCCTGCTCCGCCTGGACAACAACAACAACAACAAGATTCGTCAGCCTCGATCATCACCATGCATGCGCAGATCAATAAAGAGAGCTTTGCAGCCATGCCGATCTCGCAGAGTTGCAGTATAGGCACACCTTGGCCTTGGCGAGGATTTCGGGGTTCTCCTGCAGGAAGACGGTGGCCCACATGGTGATGTGGCCGGAGGACTCGTGGCCGGCGTTGAGGTACATGACGAGCACGTCGATGATCTCGTCGTCCTGCAGCCGCCGCCCGCCCTCGTCCTCCGCGGCGATCAGCCGGTCCATCATGTCCACCCCGGCGGTCTTCGCCCCCCTGGCCCGGCGCTCGTCCAGCACACGCTGCAGCGCCGCCACGAGCCTGCGGCGCGCGCGGATGGCCTTGTGGTAGGCGAACCCCGGCAGGTCGATGGCCATGGCGCGCATGCCGTAGTTGAGCTCCGTGTAGGTGCTCTCCAGCTCGGCCGCCGTGCGCTCGTCGGCGCCGCCCATGAAGATCTGCACGATGATCCGGAACGTCATCCGGCGCAGCTCCGTGAGGAACTCGAAGTCGTCGCCCCGCTCGGACCAGCCCCGGAGCGTGGTGACCACGGTGTGGTCGATGAAGGCCAGGTAGGAGGTGAGCGCGTCGAAGCCGTTGATGGGCGCCGCGGTGAGCTTGCGCAGCCGGCGGTGCTCGTCGTAGCCCATGCTGATGAAGGACTTGGGCCCGATGAGCGCGATGGTGGCCTTGGGCCAGCCGGTGACGAAGGTGTCGTCGTCCATGAGCACCTGCTTGCACGCGTCCGGCGTGGTCACCATGATCGTCGGGCTGCTGAACATGAACGCCCTGTACAGCCCCGCCCGCCCGAACCTGACATGGAAATGCAGATTCAGCTCAGTGCCATTGTTCACACAAGTACAGAAAAAGAAAAAATCAGTCCTGCCATGGATTCTTGTCACCATCTCCATTAATTTCGCCAACACAATTTTTTTTTCTGCTTTGGTAATAAATCATATTTTGATTCGCTTTGTTGCAAAAGGTAAAATAAACAGAGAGAATCAATCTCTGAAGAATGCAATCATCAAAGTGCCTGTCTCTGTCTGAAGAAGAAAATGTAGAATGCAATCACTAGATCACTTATTTTATCCTGGCCTGCTCTATGGAATAGAATTACTGCCTGCAGCAGAATATACTTACTACAATTGTTTGTTCACTACAATGTCTGATGCCGACCAAATTTGTTCTACTAACAGTAGATGACAAAACAAAATATCAGAAAGCAAGGCATATCAACATCAGGTACAGTTTAATAAAAAGTAGCGACAGGCATCTGTGCCATGGAAGGAATCTGCTGCCGATATTTTGCTGGAAGCCATGGGTGCAGAAACTACTTTTCCAGTGTCAAATCATCCTTTTATACATACTCTTTATTATCACAAAAAAAGAAAGTATAAGCAGAGAGCATCAATGCTGAAGAATATTGATATTTCTAAATGGCAGCAAGATAGGTATGTAGGCAGAAAGAAGCAGTCACCGATTTCCCTTTTCAGGCCTGCACTCAAGAACCAAATTACTGTTTCTATCAGAGAATAATATGCATCCACATTCTTTTATATAGACCGGACTAAATTTAGAAGCCCTGGCCATGAATGCCGACCGGATTTGTTCGATCACTGCTAGATGACAAGAAAAAAGGAAATCAGCAAGCAATCTGGCACAGTTAAGAAAGTGGTACCAGAGATTTGTGAAGGGACATCTGCTCCAAAGAGCGGACAATGGTGCATATTTTGCTGGACAGTGGGTGGATGCCAAGCCAGCATGCATTTCATATCAGATTGGTGACCAACGCAATGCGTACATCAACTCTATGAAAGTGAGGCTGCAAAATCGACGGCAATTGCAGACAAAATCCTTCATTTGCAGTTCTGAACCATAGTACATTGCAACATCCAAGCAAACTGAAAGGGGATTTTGGATGCATGCCTGAAGCCACCCAGGTGATGGTCATCTCTGAAGAGCATCGTCTGATGGATGGGTCAGGTTAAATCTAATCTAGATGGATGCCAAGTTGTGAACTAGATTACAGAAACAGACACATCAGAATTCAGAACAAGACAAGTCAGGATTCTATATACTTTTCCAAGAGGGAAGGTGAGAACAAGCAGATGGTATGGGTGCAAAAGAAAAGGGCATCCCACTGACTGAAGAAGATAGGATGCTAGCTAGCTACTAGGTGATAGATGTTGTTGATGATGAGGACGGATCTTTGCCGCGCTGCCTTCCAACACGGCCTGAACTGATACGTACTCCCTTAAAAAGAACTCACATATTGGTCGTAATAACATCTTATATTATGAGACAGAGGGAGGTGTATGTTTGTATGTATGAACATGCACAAAAGGAGGAGCATCTTGTGATGTGTGCATGCCCCCAAAGCAGTTCATGTGATCCATCCATTCACCAACAACAGATCCTCCAAAGCGCATTTTTGCTGAAGACAAACAAACACATCCCCAAAGCAAGAAAGGTTGGGCTTATCTTTCCAGGACCAATCAAACTTTTTAAATTCCCATAAATAACAAATAAATAGTAAGAATTGGTTATTATTTTATTATTATTAATTATCATTATTATCATTAAAGGGAATCTAGGAGAGGGTATCTTGCATGCTAAGACTTGTGTGATGCACTGCAAGAAGACACCAATCAAAAAGTTCAAACCAGAAACAAAATGAAAAAAAAAAACTAGTGCTTGCTGTCCGGTTACGACACGTGGCAGCACGGCGAGCTTGGTACCCTCGGCGGAGGGCCAAAGCCCAGGCCCAAGGACCGAGCCCGGCCCGCAGCAATGGGCACGCATTGGACGTGGGAGGGGGGTGAGGGAGCGTGGACATTGCTGGGAAAGGAAAGGAAAAGGGAGTAACTGACTCACCATCGGGCGAAGGAGTCGATGAAGGAGTCCGGCCGGCCGGACTTGAAGGCGCGGAGGAAGGCCCACATGCCGCCGACGAGCGGCCACCCCATGTCGCCCGGCGGCAGCCTGCCGCGCCGCCCGGCGCCCAGCGACGCCGTCCAGTACCACGCGTGCGCCGCCCGCACCGCGGCGTCCAGCGCCACCGCGGCCAGCGGCACCAGAACCCCCGCCAGCGCCGCCCACGCCACCTCCCCCATCGCTGATCAACGCACGGCCGTCGCCGGCGAACGAACCAACCGGCGGTGGTACAGCACGCGTGATATCTGTGTTGTGTGAGAGCTTGCTAGCGCCTCCTGTAGTTCTTGTACTGACGCTGCGAGGATTGACGCCTGGTATTTATAGGCGGCCGGCGCTGATCGCGTGTGCACGTGGTTAAAATAATCCAACACTTTCCATTTTTCGTGCGCTTCTCTTTGCTGTCAGTGCTAATCTTTTTTTAGCATGCAGTGGTAATCAATATCCTATTATCTATACCGGAGTAATTACTTTCTTTTTCACCGTTATTATGCATGGATATATACAGATGTAATGTATTTCCTCCTGCCATTAAACCTCCCTGATTTTCTTAGCCCTACTAAATCTTTGTTTCATTTTTTCAAAAGGCCTAAGGCCATTTATAAAGCATCACGTGTCCTTAGTCCTTACAAACACATCAAAACAATGCAGAAAATAAAATTACATTCAAATCCTTGAGGTGCTGAAGTCCTCTTACTCCTGCATCGATAAACCGACGGTGCATGGCGGAGCTCAATGCCGCCTCTGGGCCTCTTCCTTCGCGGAGCAAACTTTTTTAATCCCATGAGCTTATAGGAGCAGCGTCTGAAAAGTCATCGATGCAGACCAGGAGAAGTCGCTGACTGTGATTTGCGAAGCAAATTGTCGCCCTAGAGAAGCAAACACCAATATAAAGGCCTGTAGAAACTCCGAAGACCACAATAGCCGGTTGAATCCAAACGGATCCACCGGAAACCTAAACCGGCCGGATCTCAGAAGACCTGCCTGATACACCCTCCGCCGGTGATAAGCACACCAACGGAACATGGAAGGAGCGGGGAGAATATTATTTCTACACTAGAACAACGCTGCCGCCTCGCCGCCCCAAACCAAACTCGAAGACTCCTCAAATAAAACCTGAAGAGAATCATCCATGCCGCTTCACGACAGGTTTGGGTTTGATGCCAAGCTCGCCGCCGTCCTGGATCACAACCCCTTCTTCTTCGATGACCTAACCAGGACGGGGTGCCGATGAAGACTGTCACGTTGGATCACCAATGCCGCCATCGAGCACCGTGTGACAATGACAACCACCTAAGCACACATCTCCTTCATCATCCCACCGCAACCCTCCAACACCTCCACAAGCATGCTGCCTGCAGATCAGGACCTCT